>NC_055993.1:79606214-79796214 GCF_018446385.1 Zingiber officinale
GATTCCTAGTAACACCATTAGACAATGGTGCTCAAATTTTGTAGGTACTAGCTTTCTCTACCTTTCATTATGTTCTACATTATCATTACATAGTAAATTTTTATTTTTATTGGATTAGTTTTCATCTATAAGTATAGAAACTTACTTGAATATGATATTTTTTACATAAAAAGACTTTAGGGTGTTGGGTTGTTGAAATTGCAAAATGTATGATAGAGATATGATGAAAATCTTGAATTTCAATCGTGCATCGTTCGGTCTTGGTCTACCAGACACATTTTTGCCTGTTCAGTTATTATCGTCCAAACACACTAGAATATGTTTGGCCATGGTCCACCAAACGCAACACAATGTGTTTGATCGATGACCACCGAACATAACCGAATGTGTTTAGTTTCTGTCTATCGAACGAAACACAAAATGTTCGGCCTCTAGAAGCTAAACACCGACGGATTAGTTCGATTGTGTTTTTCTGAACACATTGTATTTTACTCGATTTTGAGTGGCCGAACAGCTCCGTTTCCTTTCAACAACACATGTTGGTTGTATATCTACTTCACTTGTTTTTTATGTACAGTAAAAATGCTGAAGTAATTTTCAAGGAGGAATAGACCAACAACTTTTGAAAAAAAGAGCTGAGAAGAGAAAATTTCACAAGAGGTACAAGCATCACAAGAAGATGAACAATCATCACAAATACCCCAAGAAGCGGTACCACCATAAGTACCACAACAAGAAGATGTGCATGAAAAGATACCTTCACAAGAAAATTTACCTTTAGGAATGAATGAGAGTGAAGGTTTTAAAACTTTTATTTTTTAAGTTAAAATCAAATAAGGTTTTAAAACTTTGGTTAATTTGGTCAAAAACTGAATTAACCGATATTTTATCGGTTCGCTCGGTTCAGGTTTTGTAGGAAAATTCAATCAGTTTTGTTGGTTCGAAATTTTTTTGATTTGTTTAGTTTTTGATATATTCAATTCGGTCGGTTCGATTTCAATCGAATACTCAACCCTACTAGTCATGATATTTAGTTCATTTTTTTGGAGCCATAGTTGTTTCTTTTTGTTTTCTTTGATGTAAAAGAACACTCAAGATTTGTCAAAGGGTATGTGTTTTCAAATTTTCAGTGCTTCAATGACATATGTCGCTTCCAATCAATGAATGACAAAGGAATGCCTAAATGCTTAAGCTACCACAAAGTCATAATGTGTGCTCTTTTAAATGCTTTATCTACGGTTTACAATTATTTTTTTACGTTGTAGCAGCTACGGTTGTATAGCTGCTACAACTATGACCTTCAAAATTTTGTTACATAGTTGTAGTAGCAATGAAATCATAATTGCTACACAGTTATAGTAGTTATAGTTTCGTAGCTGCTACAATTATATAACAAACTTTTGAGTTCGTACTACTACAACTGTGTAGTTGCTAAAATTGTGTAGCAAACTTCTAAAAATCATAACTTTTGACTCAGATATTAAAATGAGACAATATTCTTTTTAATTATAGATCTCTGAATGAGTTTCGATTCAAAAAAAGATCATCTAATTTTGATATACGAGTCAAAAGTTTGGTGTTTGGAAGTTTGCTACACAATTATAATAACTACACATGTTTAGCAGCTACATAGTTATAGCAGCTATGGTTTCGTAGCTACTACAACTGTGTAGAAACTACGAAATCATAGCTACTAGAATATGAAAAATAATTATAGTTGTAGTAGCAATTAAACCATTACTGCTACAACATGAAAAATAATTGTAGTTGTGGCAATTACGAACTTGTAGCTGCTACAACTGTATATCAAACTTATAAAAACCATAACTTTTAACCGAGTTATCAGAATGAGACTATCTTTCTTTTTAATTATAGATCTATAAACGAGATTCGATTAAAAAAAAGATCATCTAATTCTGATATCCGAGTAAAAAATTATGATGTTCAGAAGCTTATTACATAATTGTAGTAGCTACACATGTTGTAGTAGCTACATAGTTGTAACAACTATGGTTTAGTAGCTGCTACAACTGTATAACAGTTATGAAACTGTAACTGCTACAACATGAAAAATAATTATAGTTGTAACAGTTATGAAACCATAGTTGCTACAACATAAACAATAATAGTTGTTACTATTAAAGTTTGCAAGTACTTTTCAAAATATTTGCAAAGTATTTTTTAAAATTGTTTCAAGTATAAATTTTTAATACATGTAAAACTGAATTTTAACATATGTTTTTATTTTAAGTATGAATAAAATTTTCAAGTAAAACAAATTTAATAAATATTTTCATATAAACTTTTTGAAACAAATTTTTCAATACTTTTGAAAAACATGATTTTTGAAATAATATTTGAATAAAACAAAGTTTTGATTCACTAGTTATTTTTTAGAAAAAATACTGTTTTAAAATAATTTTTGATAAGTATTTTGCAAAATATTTTTAACAAAACAAAAAAAAATAGTAAAAAATTTTAGCACAAGTTTGAAAGATAAGTTAAGTAAATTTTAAGAAGAAAATAAGTAGATAATTAAGACAATTTTGAAAAAGAATCTTTACAAAGAAGTTTGTAAAATAATAATTTTTAAACATTAGATTTTTTAAATGAATAGTGATTTTAAAAAATTGGAAGGATTTGTAAGTATATTTGTACAGTATATTCCAAAACATTTTTTTCAACTATAAAGGTTTGCAAGTATTTTTCTAAATATATTTCAAAGTATTTTCAAAGAAGTTTTTCAAAGCAATGTTTGAGACAATTGCAAATCTATTTTTAAAATATAATTTTGAAACAATTTTCAAAAGAGTTTTTAAAGTAATTTTGAAACTATCTTTCAAAGAGGTTTTCAATTTTTTAAAACAGTTTCTCCCCTTTAAGTTGACACTTCCCCTAAACTATGAAATCTATTAATACTAAAGTTTAATATATTCTTCCCCTTGAGTTTATATTTACACTCAACTTGACATTAGGGTTTGGGTTTGTTTAAGGTGCTAATATTAGTTAAACTTTGATAATATATTTTCAAAGATTATTAAGTTAAGTTGAATTTTGAATTTTGGGTTAAATTGAGATCGATTTTGTATTAATAGATTAAATTGAGATAAATGTTTAATTAATTAAATTTGAGATTTTAGCAAGGTAATTTAATTAATAAGTAGGTTAATGTTTAATTAGACTTAATATATGGTTGAAGTTTAAACCAAAGTTTTAACTAAGTTAAGGTTTTATTGAAGGCTACATTTAACATTTGATTAGATTATAGGTTATGTTAATTGATAAATTAATTTGATTAAGTTAAATTATATTAAGTTACATTAAAGTTTTAATTAGGTTAAATTAAACTAAATTAAGGTTAATTAAATTTTCAAATGTTGAACTAAGTTCTCAATTAAGGTTAGATATTAATTAAAGTTAAGTTTATGCTAAATTTTCATTAAATTGAGTTATTGAGTTGAATTTAGTTTAATATTTTGAGTTTTATTCAAATAAGTTTTAATTTTTTACTCAATAATTATTTAGATTTTAAAAATAATTTTTAAAAGATTTTAAAAATATTTATAAAAGATTTTAAAAATAATTTTAAAATATTTTAAAAATATTTTTTAAATAAATTTTAAATGATTTAAAAATATTTTTAAAATACTTTTAAAAATAATTTAACAATAATTTCTAAAATATTTTTCAAATAATTATAAAAATAATTTTTAAAATATTTTAAAGAGATTTTAAAAGAATTTTTGACACATGTTGAGCCGTTAGTCAATTAATTGTATATTTTAAAAATTGACTTCCAAGCTATGGCGTGTCACAGGGTCCTTTTTGGATATCGGAGCAACAACCACTTCTAAATAAAGTCTTTTTAGAAATTAAATATTTATTTTTCATATTGATAAACCTGGTTCTAATTAGTCTATGATGTGACGAGATTACTTCAGTTAGTTTCATTTAGCTAAGTAGATCAAGCAAGATACGCTTTACCCTACTTGACTCTCTAGACAACTTCTCTAATATACTATCATCTCGCCCGACCTTAGAAATAGGTTGAACAAAAGTCAAGTTATTTTTTCATCTATTCCTAATTACTCAAACTGATAAACTATTATTTTAGAGTTGCCAACAAATTTGAAATCCCCCTGAATCATATAATTTATGTTTTGTTTAATTAAGCTTAATTAATTTTTAGTTAAGATTTAATTAATATTTAATTAATTGTAATTTAAATTTAAGTTTTTAATTTGAATTAATTAAGTGGGATAACTTTCTTTTTTAAAGAAGTTACTTAATATTTAAATTTTCTTTTAATTTTAAATTTATTAAATTATTTAAATTATCTTTGTTTAATCGATTATATTTAATATTTAAGTCTTTATTAATTTCTAATTTCAAAATAATTAAATTATTTGAATTATCTTTATTTAAAGATTTATATTTAATATTTAAATTTTTATTAATAGTTAATTTTAAATTTACTAGATTATCTTTGTTTAAGATGTTATCTTTAATATTTAATTTTAAATTTATTAGATTTGATTTTAATTTTATCCTTATATTTTCTGTGTCTTTTAAATTTATATTATTAATTAAATTTATTAGATTAGTTTTATCCATACTACTATCTTTAAGATTTAAATTTTTATTAATTAAATTATCTTTGTTTTGGATTAAAACTTCTAGATTGTCATTATCTCAATTTATTTTATCATTTTTAAGTTTTAGATTAGAATTTATTTTAATATTTGAATTAATTAAATTATTAATTATTTCTATTTTTTAATTTTAAAATTTCTAAATTATTTAATTTATTTGAATTGATTTCGTCAGTGTTCTATTTGACCAAGTCAAGGTTGATACCAATTTGATCAACGTCTTAATTTCATAATTATCTAAATTATCATACACATTATTTAATTCTCTACTAACATGAGTATTTTAGTAAATTGTACTAATCTCAAGCACAACTCCTAATTCTGTCAATTTTTCTGTTGATTCAGACTTGTGTCTTGGTTTGACTCTAACTTGATCATCCTGCTTCAACGACTCCTTGTAAAACTTGATCAACTGGGTCCAAAGATCATACACATTCTCAGATTTTTTTAATCTGTATAATACATTGTTAGGTAAAAATATTACAAATTAACTTAGTTACATTTTTGTTCAATTTTGAGTTCCAAGAAGGCTTTTTCAATATCAACACATTGTCGAAATTTTGACTCCCTAAGAATCATTCCCTTGTTCGTCTTCAGAAGTTGAAATCTTCTTGATCGTATGGTGGTTGTTCATTGATATTTTGTGCGAGCGTCTCTTTGTGCTCCAATTTCTTGCACAACACAATTAAAAAGAAATTCCAAAACTAGGTTTTGGGATAAGTAGTGTGGGAAGAAGAGGAAAAATAATAAAGCTCGGGTTGTGTTGCACTAATTTCAAACAATTCGAGGAAATCATAATAAAAAAAATTTATCTGAAGAGGTAATTAAACCAGTTTAGATTAATTCGAAAAACTTAAAATCGAAAAAGTAAAGCAAAAAAAATAGAAAATAAACCCCCCTGCTTGATTGGTGATTGCACCAATTTAGGGCTAACAGAGCTCTGATACCACTTGTAGGATCAGTGCGCACGTGAGGAGGGGAAGGGGAGAGGGTGAATCACGTGTATTTAAAAAACTTATTTTTTTTCAATTTTATAAAGCAAAGTGCGCAGCGAAATTAAACAAAAATAGAAACAAAAACACAAGTACACGATCAGTTACTTGGTTCGGAGTCCTCGACGACTCATACTCCAAGTCTCACAATCCCTCATACCGTATCGATAGGTAATCCACTATAAACCTCTTCCAGCACCTCCGGAAGTGGGAATCAAGTACAGAAAATCGAAGCAAGGGAAGTATAACATTCTACGTTCTTTTTTTTGCAAGTAATAATAAAAACAATATTTAACTTTGTTACCAACTCGCAGAAAGAAGATCAGGAAGTGCTCAGGAGTTAGTGTCGGTCTGCTAGCAACAGTTTGAAGTCACAGAGTAGTAGCACAACAATAGTAGGGTGTGTTCGCAATAGTAGAATGGTCTTCACAGCTCGTAGAGGAGATGTGTGTTGAATGCTACTCGAACAGGACTTATATAGACTATTGAAGGCACTTCCAACTTCGTCTGAGGCACCTCCATAAGCAATTTTTATCTCCTCATCTTCGGAGTCGATAAAACCCGCAACTTGCGAATTTTATCCTTTTGAGGGTGCTTTCCATGCTCTCTGAGACGCCTCCAAAGCACTCTGAGGTGCCTCCAGAGCTCTCCAGGGTGCCTCCAATCCATCCGAGGCGCCTCCAATATATTGGTTTTACACATCAATCTTCCAGAGGTCATATCATTTGATTTCAAACTCAGAATCAAATTCTATCAGTTGTTATACGTGCAAAATTCGAAGATCTACGTTTGTTTCTATAACATAAAGTTAGAAAAATATATGCATGAACAATGTATATATATTTATGAGTTAGATCCTGTCTTATCTAGACTAAGATCTAGTCTTGGTCTCAACCTAGATTTTCAAAATGGACCTAAGTTGGACCGGCGCCTATAGTCCCTACTGGAATTTATCCTCACTGAATCACTCTCCTTCAGTGCTTACCTTACTATTTGCAGTCACTTGACTTGCCTCTTGACCCACCAGGTCTTCCTGCCAATTGTCATGTATGCAGACCCAACTGGACTTCAGCCAACTGTTAGGTCCTGCAGACCCAACTGTTCTTCCTACCAAATATCAGGTCACTCCTTGACCTATCTAGACTTCATGCCAGTTATCAGGTCTTCAAAACTAACTAGACTTCAGCATGATATCAAGTCAACTAGATACATCAATTCCTACACACTTGATAACAATGTTAGATCATACAACATCTAACTTTAAATTATTTGTTATTATCAAAATCTGAGTTTGACCATTGATGTTAATTGTATTAATAATCTCTCTTTTTGATCCAATGACAATCTGAGTTAAAGTTAGAAAAAAATAACAAATAAAAAAGTAAGGTTAACTTTTCTAAGGTGATTTGAGTAAGTTTTCCAATTTTTCTAACTTAACACATTACCCTCCATTCATTAAAAAATTTAATACATGAATAGCCATCTATGCGACTAATAAGCATCAATCAATATGTTTAAAGAAATTTTCTAAAAAATAATGCTAGTCCACGCATAAGATTTGAAAGTCAAAATCATTTAAGTTTTTCTCCCAAGTACAGATTGCAAACACATTTTAGAATCAAAAATTTTCTCCAATAACTTTTTGAAACATACTTTGAAAACAACCAATTTTTTTCAAAATACTTTTTGAAGCTGAGTTTTTAACACATGTTTTTCATCTAAGTAATACATTTTCAAGTATGAATTTCAAAATATTTTTCAACTATTAAAGTTTGGAAGTAGTTTTCAAATCATTTGCAAATTATTTTTCAAAATTACTTTCAAGTATAAATTTTTAACATATATAAAACTGAATTTTAACACATGTTTTTCTTTTAAAGTATGAATACAATTTTCAAGTAAAATAAATTTAATAAATATTTTCATATAAACTTTTCGAAACAAAATTTTCAATACTTTTGAAAAACATGATTTTTAAAATAATATTGGAATAAAACAAAGTTTCGATTCACTAGTTATTTTTTTTTAAAAAAAAATACTATTTTGAAACAATTTTTCACAGATAAGTATTTTTCAAAATATTTAAAAAAAAATAGTAAAAATTTTTAGCACAAGTTTAAAGACGAGTTAAGTAAATTTTAAAAAGAAAATATGCTGATAATTAAGACAATTTTGAAAAAAAAAAAATCTTTACAAAAAGTTTGTCAAATAATAATTTTTAAACATTAGATTTTTCAAATGAATTGTGACTTTAAAAAAAATTGGAAGGATTTGCAAATATATTTGTATAGTATTTCTCAAACCAAAATTTTAAATTATAAGGATAATTATCAGATAATTATATAATTAATGTTTTTAGAAATAAAATATAATCTAATATTGTTTGATTCAATCCTAGATAATATAATAAAAATTTATTTATTGAAGGTTTTAGTGTATAATCTAATTGAACATTTACTATATTACTCTTGATTCAACCTTAAGTATTTTTGTAACTAAATCAATTTGATAATTGATTATTTTTTTAGAATAAATTAAATTAATAATATTAATATTTAATAATTAGTTGATAATATATATAATAAATAAATATAATTGATTTTATGGATGTAAATATTTTTTGAATCCAAGTTTTGCTCCAGGACATGGATGCTCTCCGTCGATTGATTCTGATTACTTTCGTAGCTACTCACTGAAAGTCACATTTGAATTTCCAGTTCAGTCATAACAAAATAAAAATCACCCAAAGAAAGTGAACGACAAGCTATCATCTCCAGAAGAGATGCATCATTTTTTATTAAATAAGAATAACTCAAACGTTGAAAATGCCTTGTGTACAAGACAAACAGTAGCCTTTGCCATAAACCTCAGCCTGAAGTTGGATGAATAGGCAGCTTTCTTCAGGTGGACATGCATGTTTCAATAATACATGCATGATGCTTACAATCACACAGTTTTATATATACATCAAAGAACAACAGAATCCATCGTAAATAAGTTGCGAATGACATCTCTTCACCGTGGCTATAAGAGGAGACCTATCACCCCAGGCTCGATGTTACGCAACCTGATTAATCATTTTTTTTTTTATAAGAGGAGACCCACCAGTTGCTCGCCTCCCTTCAACAATTAATTCAGACTTGACTTTAACACAAGCAAGAACAACTACTCCCCCTCCATTGAAGAGCTCAAACACTTTGCTATTGCATCCTGAATAAATAGGAAAGTGCCATAAATTAAAGAACTTTTAGGAACAAAGTGAAATAAAATATCAGGTTGATCACATTTACCTTGTCTGACAACACACGCAAAAGTGAGATCCAGGAACTAATATTTTGAGGTGGTCCTCAGAAACCAACGATAGCCTCTCCTAAAATTTCAGAGATGGAATGACATTCAGCTCATATACTGACTCATATAAATTAGAAAATACTACTGATGGACAAAATAAATGTATCTAAGTTATGTCATCAAACACAATATTTATTCTAGGAGCACTGCAAGTTATCAGACATTGTCTTAGAAGTCCATTTCATATGACAAATTTAGATGCAAAATTTGATATAATTTAGTAGCAAATTGTTGACCATCTACAAAGATTGTTCTTCCAATATTGCATGAAAGTATGTTTGTTCCTCTCTACCTCCACAAATTTAGTGTCTTATCTCCACTGACATTGCCAATGAAATTCCTCCATAGCAACCCAAAGTTGTTCATCTGATAGAATTAATTACATCTCCTTATTAATTAGAATTTAAAGCATAGAATTAGAAGCTAATTTTCTAGATCTAATAATTTATTCCAACAGAAATAGAAACAGGTAAATACAAAAAAACATACCTTCCCTATTAAGAAATAATTATTATAAATAAATAGTTATTTATTTCCTAGTTATTAGGGAATAATTATTATTAGAAAATAGTTATTTGTTTCCTAATTATTAGAGAATAATTATTATTAGGAAATACTTATTGTTTTCCTAATTTATGTATTTTCCTATTTTCACTTATAATGGTATTTATATATACCATATGCTATTATTAATAATATGTGTGTGAATTCCATCGTCAATATGATATCAGGGCGATAAGCTTAACAGTATATTTTTTTTTTTAATTTTCTTTCTTTTTCTCTTCTCTTCCGCATTTCCTTTTTTCACGGTTCAAAAAAAAAAACAAAAACCTTAGCTTAGCTTCTCCTCTCTTTGCCACTAACGCCAACGGGATTCGTCGCTGTCTCGTCTTTTCTACTGTTCACCTGTTGCTGCGGCCAGAGGAGGCATCATCGCACAAAGGCAGCCCACCATCGGCCTTATCGCCGTAAAAAAAAAAAGTTCTTACTGTTCCACCGCCGCCGACGTCCTTGTATCACCAGCCTTCTTTTCCCTACAAATTTAGTGACTCCACCGCTTCCTTCGCTTTCTCTTTCACGGGTTCAAGTCCATCCTGTGACACCTCCTTCATCGGTGTCGCCTTTTCTCAGGCTTTCTGTCCAGCCGCTTCTGTGATCTCTTTAACTTTCTTAGAATCTTCTTTCTCCCCTATTTTCCTTTCTTATGTTTTTTTATCCTAAAAAAGAAATTCTCTTTTCTGACTTCCTCTTTTTCACCGTATAATAATTTTGTTTTCTTTTTTCAAAAAGTCTATTAATAGCGAGGTTCAATTCCTCTTTTCTCTTTCTCTTCTTGTTTTTTCTCATAGCAAGAGCAATATTATTATCTTTTTTCTTAAATTTAAAGACATCAAATTTCATCTTCCTCCTCTCCTTTGTTTGTTTGTTTTTATTAAGTAGCAGCCGCATTATAGCGGCCTTTCCTTCATGAGTATTGTTTTAGCCATCTTCTGATATGTCAAATAGCAAGTTTTTTTTTTTCAAGTTTTGTTCAATAGCAGATTTTCTACATCTACTCCAGCATATGCAGCCATCAAATTGCAACCTTCTGTCTCTGCTGCTCTTATTCCGATGACAAGTCAGATTCTAGCCTTCAAACAACAACACCTCGTCTCCTTCTAGTTGTTGTCTTCTTTCATCAAAGGCAAAGTTCAACAAATCGTCGTTTCGTTGATCGCACTGTTGGATTTTGCTCTAAAATAATAACCATCGACCGCCTTCTACAATGGTTGTCGCTGATGACATCACTCGCCGGCTATCTCTCACAAATACTCTTGATTCATCTTCCAAACAACGCACAGCTGCGTGCTTTTCGACTGAGGATGAATATCGCGCCATTGCCTCTGAGGCATCTCAGATCCAATGTATTAAGTCACTTTTGACATATCTGCTTCTTCCGGTTACCACGCTTGTTGTGCCTTTCACTGATAATTTGAGCCTCCAAACTGCGAGCTACTCATATTTCTACTGAAGATCAGTTGACTGATGCACTTACCAAGTCGCTTTCTTGACCTCGGCTGTTTGCTATTTGTAACAAGATTGGTGTCATTTCTGGGACACCATCTTGAGAGGGCGTATTAGGAAATAATTATTATAAATAAATATTTATTTATTTAGTAGTTATTAGGGAATAATTATTATTAGAAAATAATTATTTGTTTCCTAATTATTAGAGAATAATTATTATTAGGAAATACTTATTATTTTTTCTAATTTATGTATTTTTTTATTTTCACTTGGAATGATATTTATATATATCATATGCTATCATTAATAATATGTGTGTGAATTCTATCGTCAATATTCCCATCCACAAACAATCCAAACAATCATAAGGATTAAAGCCGGAGATACAGAAACGGGTAAATGCAAAAAAGCAAACCGTAACTATAACAACATGCCAGCACCAAATAAATCTTCAAGAAGAATAAGACCTTTTGAAAAAAAAATGGAAAGGCAAATTTTCTGATCGCACATTTGATTTCGACAATATAGAGAATGCATCAATTAATTCACGCGACCAATATGCTATACGCTAACAAATTCTGATCAAGAAATAACTAACATTTAGGTCAGGTAGCTGACATTCTTTAGCTAAAGAAAAGCAAGGGTCAGATTGTCAACTAAGGCACCCAATTAGGGCAAGGTAGAAGGCAAAGGCAGAAGATGGTATGTTTCATCGAAAGCCGAAGACAAAGGGGGAAGGACTTCTGATAAAACTCTCCTAAAATCTAAACAATCTTGCTGTACATCAATCAAATAAATACTTGCGTTGGATAAACAAAATCCCAAAATCCAAATCAAAGCTAAAAAAATCGCAAAATCATAAAATCATGGATCTTGAAATGAAGATACACTAAAAAACAAGTAAATACTTTCTCAATGGATGGATTCAAATTACCTGTAGTTGGTCGACTCTTCTTGGATGCCCCAGCACCAACCTGACAACCAACAGGAAAGTGGAGGAGTAGACGGCGGCGGAGGGAGAAGGAGGTGCTGTCGGAGGAAAGCTAAGGAGTAGACGGTGACGGAGGAAGAAGGAGTAGACGGCGACGGATGGAGAAGGTACTGTCAGAGGAAGGAGGTGGAGTAGACAGTGGCGGAGGGAGGAGAATTGGAGATTTTCGGGCGGATTGCGCAGACAGAATTTTGGAGGAAATTTGGACGGATTGAAATTTGATAAAAATTTAGAGGCATTTTTGTCTGCAATGGTAAAAATGAAGGATAATTTTAGGAAAAAAATATTGTTAATTTTGGAATCATCCAAAATCTTACGTTTTGGAAGTAATGTAATTTCGAATTGCATGCCAATTTACTGACGTGGCAGGCATATATTATTACTTGGGAATTATTTGTTATCAAAACCAAACGGGTTATCATCATACATAACCTCATATTGATAACCAAAATTATGTATTATTCCCCCAACCAAACACACTTTGCAAGTGTTTTTCTAAAAAGAGAAAAAAATACTAATAGAACATATTAATTTGGCTAAATTCAAATGGTCAATCATATAAGATAACTAATTTCGTCGATTGTCACAGCTAATATGTCAAGTTGAATATATTTGTTGGGCTAATTAGGCTCATCGATTGTTAGACGAACTAATTAAGGTGGTCGAGTTGTACGAACAATCCACTAAGAAATACCAACTTCTATAAGATATATTCTATACCTTATTTATATCATCATGATGTGAATGAAAGGAAGAAGAAAATGAATGGAAACCTAGATAAATCTTTATTATAAGAAAATGATCATTTTACAATTTCGTAACAATAAAAATGATCTGTTTTTAATATTTTCATCCTTAATTTTTAGTTATAGAATATAATAGGTCAATCTTTACCGAAAATCCAAAAAATTGATCTGTTTTTAACATTTTCATCCGGATTAACACCCTAAAGAGTAAGAAAATGACTATGAAGGAAGGGTTTAGCACCAATCGTCCACCCTACTTCGACGGAGTAGACTTTCAATACTGGAAGAGCTGCATGGAATATTATCTCAAGACCGACATCTCAATGTGGTTCTCCGTCAAGGAATGGTTTACACTTCCGAAGGACGAAGAAGGTAAGGAACTTGACTCATCAAGGTGGTCCACCGAGCAAACTCGCAAAGGACAAGCTGATGCCAAGGCAGTGGTCACTCTACAATGTGGGATAGCCAAGAATCAACTCGTCAAGGTAGGTCTATTCACGAGCGTAAAAGACTTGTGGAACAAGCTCATCAAGCTCCAAGAAGGAACTCGAGACTCTCGGATCGCCAAGAGAGATTTATTCTTAAACCAACTACAAAACCTCATCATGAAGGAGAACGAGACGGTAAGTGAACTACACGGAAGGTTCAAAGAAATTATCAATGGTCTTCATTCCGTAGATGAACGCGTAGAGAATCGCGATCTCGTAAGGTATGCTCTCAAAGCCTTTCCTAGGAATGTCTTGTGGTCATCTATGATAGATGCCTACAAGGTCTCCAAGGACCTTTCAATTGTTAAAGTAGATGAATTTTTTTGTGAAATGGAACTCCATGAGTTTGCTAACAAGGGTCAAAAAGAGAAAGGTATTGCCTTAGTTGCAGGAGAAAAGAGCAAAGATGGAAGAAGGAAGAAAGAAAAGAAGAAGGAAAAAGAGATTTCTTCATCCTCATCCTCCTCCGAGTCCGATGATGAAGGTGGATCATCATCAAGCGAGATGACCAACTTTGTAAGGAGAATCATGAGAAGAAGCCGGAGATACAAAGGGAAAGGTAAACCTATCGATCAAAATGTTGATAAAACTAATGTTACTTGTTATGAGTGTAGCAAGAAAGGACACTATCGGAGCGAGTGTCCAAAACTCAAGAAGAAGGAGGAAAGGGCCAAGAAGAAGAAAGCTCTCAAGGCTACTTGGGATGAATCCTCCTCAAGCTCATCGGAGGAAGAGAAGAAGGAGAAAAGCACACGTCAATTAGCGTTCATGGCAAGGGAGGAACCGGATTCTGGGAGTGACGGTGACACAAGTGACACCTCAACCGCGGCTTCATCATCTTCGGATGATGAAGAGGTAGCCTCTCCTCATTTAGAGAAATGTTATAAAACCATTGCACATTTATCTACTTTGCTTAAGAAATCAAAAACTCAAATTAAATCATTAAAAGATGAAGTAGAGCACTTGAGGGCCCTTAGGGAAGATGAGGTTGATAACCTACATCTAGAGGTCCTTGAGGATGAAAACAAAACCTTAAAGGGTGAAGTTGAGAAACTCAAGAAAATGCTTGAAAAATTCTCAACTAGCTCTAAGACCTTAGATATGATTCTAAATGCCCAAAGGGCGGTCTACAACAAGGCTGGGTTAGGATATCAACCTAAGGAGTCTAGTTTCATTTCACTAGTGTCTAGAACCCAATTTCATAGATCACATGCTTCTAGGGTTCATGAGACTAGGAAGGTTGTGACCAAGGCATAGGTTCCTAGGTCTTTCATTGTAGATGCATTAGGTCCCAAGATTTGGGTACCTAAAACATCTATTTTTCGTGTCTTGTAGGCATTGGTCAAGGGGGAGCATCTATCAACTTGGTTTGTTGATAGTGGATGCTCCAAGCACATGACCGGGGACAAGTCACTCTTTACCACGATTCAAAACAAAAATAGAGGTAATGTGTCATTTGGTAATAATGGTAGCCTTAAGGTTATAGGAGTTGGAGACATTCATATATCCGAATGTCTCCAAATCTAGAATGTCCTTCTAGTCAAGGGGATGACCTTTAATCTCCTAAGTGTCAGTCAATTGTGTGATACGGGTTACACAATTGAGTTTCATTCAAGTCAATGTCTGGTCAAACACATTGACACACTTGACACGGTACTAGTAGGCACAAGGGTAGATAACATTTATCAAGTATCTTTTAAAAGTGCTACTAATGCCTTTGCTAAGTGTTTCATGTCAAAAGAAGAAGAATCATGACTTTGGCATAGGAGGTTGGCCCACGTAAACATGAAGAATATTCGAAAGCTGGCCAACAAAGGATTAGTGCGAGGCCTACCAAGCATCAAGTACCAAAAGACAAAATTATGTGATGCATGTCAAAAGGGTAAGCAAATAAAAGCGTCTCATAAAGGTAAAAGCGTTGTAAGTACCTCTACTGCTTTAGATTTATTGCATATGGACTTATTTGATTGTAGTAATGTCATTTCATTGAATGGAAGTAGATATTGCTTAGTGATCATTGATGACTTTACTAGATATACATGGACTTTCTTTTGAAAAATAAGGATCAAACCATAGATATTTTTGTTTCCTTTTGTAGAAGAACTGAAAATGAAAAATCAACAACAATTAAAACAATTAGAAGTGATCATGGTGGAGAATTTCAAAATCATAGATTTTTAGAATTTTGTCAAGAAAAAGGATATAGGCATGAGTTCTCTACTCCAAGGACCCCACAGCAAAATGGGGTTGTGGAGAGAAAGAATCGAGTCTTGCAAGAGGCTGCACGAAGCATGCTCAATGAGTACTCACTACCGAGCTACTTATGGGCTGAAGCTGTAAATACAGCTTGCTATGTGCAAAACCGAGTCTTGATACATAGGTTTTTAGGAAAGACTCCCCATGAACTTTGGTTTGGAAAACCCTCTACAATTAAACATCTTAGGGTGTTTGGTTGTAAGGTGTTTATCTTGAACACCAAGGATCATCTTGGAAAGTTCACGGCTAAGGCTGATGAAGAGATACTGGTCGGATATTCTCTCATCAGCAAAGCCTATCGAGTCTACAACAATAGGACTAAATTGATTGAAGAGTCCTCGGATGTAGCATTTGAAGAAATCCCTAAATCAAATGATCAATCGAGGGATGTAGGAGAAATTCAATTTGAACTTAGAAGTCTAAATTTGAATGATCAAAACATAGAAAGAGTCGAAGTTGACTCTGTTAGGATCCTTCGTACTCGGCTAGAGAGGGGGGGTGTGAATAGCCGCCCCAAATCTCTCGCGTTTCTTCCTACAATTTGTTAGCGCAGCGGAAACCACAAATAGAAACGAAAGGAAGAATACCAAACCTTAACACAAGGATGTAACGAGGTTCGGAGATTAGGGCTCCTACTCCTCGGCGTGTCCGTAAGGTGGACGAGTCCAGTCAATCCGTCGGTGGATGAGTCCCCGGAGAACCGGCTAATACAATATACTCCTTGTGGGTGGAGAAACCTCGCCACAAACGTTTGCAACAGCAAACAAAGAGTACAAGAAGAATAGCAAGAACAAAATGAATGTAAAACAAACAGGCTTGCCTTCTCGTCGACTGGGGTCCCGGATGAAGTAGCAACTCCACGGACAGATGCAACAGCAAACCAGTCAAGAAAACTGTCGGGGAAGCTCACGCGAAGCTTCAGCAGCGGTTGAGCTCAGCAAAGCTCGGAGCACCAGAAGAAGCAGAAGCTTCAGGCAGGAGAGCACTTCCAGAAGGAAGAAGAAGTAGCAGAGAGAGTCCACACCGAAGTCCTGTAGCCCTCTTTTATACCTGCGAAGAAGACAGCGAAGAAACTAGCCGTTGCGTCGCAACGGCTAGAACCCTGATCGGTCTACGGACCGATCAGGCCCTGTTCTGATCGGTCCCCAGACCGATCAGTTAGTGCACAGAACCTTCTGTGCGTACTCTGATCGGTCTGTGGACCGATCAGGCCACAGCTGGATCGGTCCACAGACCGATCCCAACTCTGGCTGTGCTTCCGCGACATCGTCTCCTGATCGGTCGCCACGACCGATCAGGGAATCTCCTGATCGGTCTGTGGACCGATCAGGCCACAGCTGGATCGGTCCACAGACCGATCCCACCTCTCTCGGCTGCGTCTCTGATCTCCTTCTGATCGGTCTCCAGACCGATCAGATAACCATCAGTAGCATACTGATCGGTCACTGATCGGTCACCAGACCGATCAGGAAACACTGAGTATCACTGGATCGGTCTGCAGACCGATCCAACTCCTAGGTTTAGAGTGCCCTCTCTAACCTAGTTCGGAGAACGAGCTACCGAGCCCTCTCCGACTCCATATGCCAAGCTTCACTCACTTGGACTTCTCAACACCAGATGTCCGATCACCCTTGATCCATCTGGATTTTCCCTTGCCCGGCTTCACTCACCAGGACTTTCCACCTGGCTTCACTCACCAGGATTTCACACTGCCTAACATCCCAGTTAGGACTTTCTCATTCACCTAGCTTCACTCACTAGGATTTTCACCTGGCTTCACTCACCAGGATTTTCCCGAATGCCTGGCTTCACTCACCAGATTTCCAATGCCTGCTTCACTTACCATGACTTTCACCTTCACCTAGCTTCACTCACTAGGATTTTCACCGGGATTCACTCACCGAATTTCCACCGCCTGGCTTCACTCACCAGTTTCCCTGCCAAACTCCTGCTTGGACTTTCCTGCCAAGTCTCCATACTTGGACTTTTCCAGCAAGACTCCATACTTGGACTTTTCGCGTGCCAAGCTCCCTGCTTGGACTTTTCCGTGCCAAGTCTCCATACTTGGACTTTTCCAGTGCCAAGCTCCCTGCTTGGACTTTTCCGTGCCAAGTCTCCATACTTGGACTTTTCCCGAATCAGGTCAACCAGGTCAACCTTGACCTACGGTTGCACCAATAATCTCCCAAACATCTATTCTTGTCCCACATCAAGAATAGAACTCTCTCACGAGTGTCAAACATCAACATGCAACACAACTAGGTCAACCTTGACCTAAGGTTGCACCGACAATCTTCCCAAGTCAAACATCAAAATACAACTCGAGTCACGTCAACTCGAGTCGGGTCAACCAGGTCAACCTTGACCTAAGGTTGCACCAACAGACTCCGATGACGATGAGCAAAGGCAACAAAGGGCTCAGGCTGATCCTTTGCCTGATACTGAGTCTTTGCCTGTGCCTAGTGAGACCACTCATGAGGCACCGCCGACGCCAAGGCAATCCAGGATAGCCTCTAGTCATCCCCAAGAACAGATTGTTGGAAACATCCAACAAGGGGTTAGGACTAGATCATTCTTTAGAAATGAGTCTAATGAGGTCACCTTGATCTCAGAAATCGAACCAAAAATAGTTGATGTGGCATTGCACGATCCTGACTGGATCATAGCTATGCAAGATGAGTTAGGTCAATCTGAAAGGAGTCAAGTGTAGGACTTAGTTCCTAGACCTAAGAAGACCACCATTATTGGAACCAAATGGGTCTTCAAAAATAAGTTAAACCAAAAGGGAGAAGTCGTAAGAAACAAGGCAAGACTTATAGCCAAGGGCTATAGTCAAGTCGAAGACCTCGATTATGATGAGACTTATGCTCCCGTGGCCCGATTAGAGTCCATTCGTTTAATGCTAGCTTTTGCTGCATATAGAGGCTTCAAGCTCTATCAAATGGACGTTAAATCGGCCTTCTTAAACGGTTTCATTAAAGAAGAGGTCTATGTTGAACAACCACCGGGGTTTGTGAATACCGAAGCTCCAAACTACGTGTACAAGCTCAAGAAAGCTCTTTATGGGCTTAAACAAGCACCTCGAGCTTGGTACAAAAGGTTGTCAACTTACTTATTAGAAAAGGGTTTTGTAAGAGGTCAAATAGATCCAACACTATTTCTGCGTAGAGATGGTGAAAACATATTTGTAGCCCAGGTGTATGTCGATGACATAATTTGTGGCTCAAATAACAAGGGCTATTTAAATGAATTTATCACTCACATGGAAAGTGAGTTTGAGATGAGTCTGGTGGGAGAATTGACATTCTTCCTTGGACTTGAAATCAAACAAACTCGAGATGGCATTTATGTCCATTAGACGAAATACACTCAAGAGATGCTCAAGAAATTCAAAATGAGTGATTCTAAGGAAGTATCCACTCCAATGGCGACAAACACTCGCCTTGACAATGATGAGAATGGAAAACCAGTTGATCTAACGCAATATAGAAGAATGATCGATAGTCTTCTATATCTCACAGCTAGTCGACCGGACATACTTTTTGCTGTGGGTATGTGCGCTAGATATCAAGTCTGTGCCAAGGAATCTCATTTAATTGCAGTTAAGAGAATCCTGAGATACCTTAAGGGCACAATTAGAGTAGGTCTATGGTACCCTCGTACGGAGTCTTTTGACTTGATAGGTTATACCGACTCCGATTATGCTGGGTGCAAATTGGATCGGAAAAGCACTAGTGGGGGTTGCCAATTTTTAGGTTCATCATTGGTTAGTTGGTCAAGTCGGAAGCAACATTGCGTTGCTCTCTCCACGACCGAGGCTAAATACATTGCCATGGGAGAGAGTGTATCACAATTGTTGTGGATGATCCACACCCTAGAAGATTATGGGCTTTCGTATAAGGGAGTGCAAGTATTGTGTGACAGCATCAGCACAATAAACCTAACGAAAAATCCAGTCCATCATTCAAGGACCAAACACATTGAAGTGCGTCATCACTTCATTAGAGATCACATAGCTAGGGGAGACATTGCGCTCACATATGTTGAGTCAAAATCAAACCTAGCCGATATTTTCGCCAAACCCCTTCCGGAAAATGAATTTAGTCATTTAAGGAGAGAATTGGGAATGTGTTTGACTAAATAGGCCATTAGGACTTCATCATGATCAATAAGGACAATTAAAATGACAAAAGAAATTGGAAAATTAATTTGGGCAACTTGGGGACATCTCACACAAACTATAAGGTTTAACAAATTATCTTTGTTGCTAGAAATGGAGTGAGATACTAAGATCAGCCAAATTATTCAAAATGTATCATGCATCTCTTGAATAATTAGGTTGAAGAGACATAAATTGAGTATGGGGAAGACCATTACATAATTCATGTGTATTTGATTCTTAGATCTTACTCATATATTCCAACCAAGGAAACTTGGTTGGACCTTTACCTAGAAATTATCTAACTATGGATGATGTGTTGATTGATACCTTTGATCGATACCTTTCATGATTTTGATTGAAAATAGGACAAGTTGTTGAAGTAATGATAACAATTTGGATATATTTTGACAAACTCGAAACTGATCATAGCAAGGATGTGTTTTGAACCAGGTAATAGAGAGCCTAAGTCTTGATTAATACCTTGGTCCACTATAGATCATAGTTTTAGAAGTTTTTCTAGTTTTGAAACTTTTAGATTCAAAAACGTCTGAACTCTATGCGTTTAGAGTTGATCTAAGTTTTTAAAGGTTTGGAACTTTCGGGTTCTGAGCAATTTCAGATTGTAAAAGCTTATCTTTCGGAAATATTCATGTTTATAGATTCTTCAGGTACTAGGTTCTGAATTTGGAAGTTTCTGAACTTATTGAGTTCTGAATCTTCAGTTTTTAGAAACCCTAAAACTTCTTCGAATCTCAGATTACTGAAATTCCTGAATTTTCAATTTGTCAAACACTGATCGGTCTACAGCCCGATCAGAAGAGGCTAGATCGGTCTATCGACCGATCCAGAACTCTGTTTGCTTGCTGATACTCTCCTTGATCGGTCCAGGGACCGATCAGATTACTCTGGCACGCGAGGATCCTGATCGGTCCAGGGACCAATCAGGAGATTCCCTGATCGGTCCACCGACCGATCAGGGTATTCAGGAGACCAAGCGAGGATCCTGATCGGTGCAGGGACCGATCAGGAGATTCCCTGATCGGTCCACCGACCGATCAGGGTATTCAGGAGACCAAGGGAGATCCTGATCGGACAGCCGTCCGATCAATCAACACCTGGATCGATCCCATCCCTCTTAACTCTTCCCGATCCTTTCTCTTCCCATTGCACGCCGAAGCCCTAGCCGACACCCTCCTACACCTCAACTCTTCTCTTCGTTCTCCGAGAGATATGGCACCAAGGTAACTCCATTCTCCCCGAGCTCTACTCATTTTGGCACTTCATTTTTCATTTCTCATCGTCTCTGTGTTATTGGTTTGGTTCTCGGCTGTTGGTGCTTTCCGTGCTCACCTATTTGCCCCGTCCATGTCACATCTTTTTTAAACCTTTAGGAAGAAACAAGCTGGTGAGGGAACCTCTAAGTCGTCAACTGAGAAATCCAAATCTAAGGCTCCCTCCCGACCTCAACCATCCGTTTCTGGACGATTTCCAAACCATCACTTTGAAGAAGCCTTTAAACAAAGAACATTCAAACTGCTTCCTTGTAGGTCTGTGGATCGAAAATTCATGGATGAATTCTGTCCATCTGTGTCAGAAATAATTGCCTATTGCAAACTTGATTCTCTAGTCTACTTAGAACGGGACATCAATTACGACTTAGTATCTGAGTTTTATAATAATCTTCATCAAACTAATGATGTTAATTATAGAACTAGAGTTGCTAAGCAAACTGTTGATTTCTCTTTCTCGGCCTTCTTTGACTATCTAGCCTGCCGGAGGTGTTCAGGAAATATCTTTTCCATATATCCTGATTTACCATACCCTTTACCTTCTCCATTTGATGTCTCATCTGACTCCATTTATGAGTATTTCTTCGGACATCCTAGACCGGGTGGACAGGATGAGTTAGATGTTGATTTTCCTACCTTTGCAGCCCTGAGACTATTTGCCCCAGATTACATTCTTTTTAAGATTGTCACAAATTACCTTCTGCCAATCACATCCAAGCCCTTGTCAGAGATCCGACCATATCACTGCCTGATGCTTTATGGATTGCGTCGGCATCTCGATTTTGACATCATGTCGAGCATTTACTCTTCTATCGTCTCCTATAGTGAGCCTAACAGCTTCACAGTTTATATGCCTTATGGGCATATAATTACGGATTGGCTCGAGACCCTACAGATTGATGTCTCCAAGGGAAGGATAGTCAAGATGGTGAGGCGGGACTACAGACTTGGAAAACGTGCATTTTCCAAGTCTGGCATCATAGGACAGAATGGGGCGGTTCGTTGGAAGGACGGGAGAGCACTGGGTGAGTTACCACGGGCACCTCCACGACAGGTTGATGCTGCTCCCGTTGCTGCTCCTCCTCCTACTGCTGCTGAGTATGGAGAGGCAGATCCTGATCTGCGCTGGCAGATTGCTGAGCTAGAGAGCCGCATTGATCAGCACGATGAGCTACTGGTTGCTGAGCTCCATGGGCTGCGCGTTCGGATTGACCAGCGTTACGATGGTCTACGCAGTCAGCAGTTAGCGACGCAGCAGGTGCTTCTGGGATGGATGGCCAGCTACCCACCTCCGCAGTATTACTTGGGCTATCCACCCTCGAGCATGCCGCCTCATGGATTCATTCCTCCAGCAGATGATGATGATGCTCCTCATATTGAGGATGTTGATTGATACACTTTGTTTTATGTTGGTCATTTTGACTGCCTATGTTTCAGATACTGTTTGATAGATACTGTGTCTGACCTGGATATTAGCTGTTTATGCTACTCGTTTTTCTATTACTTGCTTCTCTTTATTTTTCAGTTCTTATTGACTATTTATATGCTTTTCATATGCCATATCTTGATTGTCTCTTATTTACTGTCCGATATTACACTTAGAGGGAATTCTGTGTGGATTAAGAAAGAGACAGTATGGATTAAGGGGGAGTCCTTTGAGTCTTATTACCTAATTCGCACATTTTCGGTGTTTGACAAAGGGGAGAAGATGACTAAGTTTAGAGATGAATGAAGTTTTGATTTTAGGGGAGAGGATTGTTGGTGCAACCTTAGGTCAAGGTTGACCTAGTTGAGTTGTATTTTGATGTTTGACACTCGTGGAAGAGTTGTATTCTTGATATTTGACAAGAATAGGTGTTTGGGAGATTGTAGGTGCAACCGTAGGTCAAGGTTGACCTGGTTGACCTGATTCGGGAAAAAGTCCAAGCAGGGAGCTTGGCACGCGAAAAGTCCAAGTATGAAGACTTGGCACGGGAAAAGTCCAAGTATGGAGACTTGACACTGGAAAAGTCCAATTATGGAGACTTGGCATTGGAAAAGTCCAAGTATGGAGACTTGGCACGAGAAAGTCCTAACTGGGATGTTAGGCAGGTGGAAAGTCTTGGTGAGTGAAGCCAGGCAGTGAGAAAGTCCTAACTGGGATGTTAGGCAGTGTGGAAAGTCCTGGTGAGTGAAGCCAGGCAGTGGGAGAGTCCTAACTGGGATGTTAGGCAATTGGAAAGTCCTGGTGAGTGAAGCCAGGCAGTGTGGAAATCCTGGTGAGTGAAGCCAGGTGAAAGTCCGGGTGAGTGAAGCCAGGCAAGGGAAAATCCAGATGGATCAGGGATGATCGGACATCTGGTGTGGAATAGTCCAAGTAGGTCAAAGGGATTGACCGGACACTTGGCGAGGATTTCTAGCAGGTCAAGGGAGTGACCAGATGCTAGGGATGAAGTACCAATAGGTCAAGGTTGACCGGATATTGGTTTGGAAAGTTTGAGACTTGGTTTGGGCAAAAATCAAGCTCTGGATCGGTCTGCAGACCGATCCAGTGATACGTTGGCTGTGGGCTTACTGATCGGTCTGGGGACCGATCAGCATGGAGCCTGATCGGTCCCCGGGACCGATCAGGGACGCTGGGATCGGTCCGAGGACCGATCAGATTCCACACAGAGAGTTGGGCAACTCTCTGTGAAGCTTTCTGATCGGTCTGGGGACCGATCAAGACAGCTGATCGGTCCCGCGACCGATCAGTAAGTTTGCACGATCAGTCAAGCTGATCGCCCAGTTCTAGCTTGCTACGCAACGGCTAGTTCTCTCTTCTTCTTTGCAGGTATAAAAGAGGGCTACAGGACTTGGTGAAGACTCTCTTTAGCTACTTCTTCTTCCTTCGGAAGTTCTTCCACTACAGCTTGCTTCTTCTTCTTGAGCTTTGTTGAGCTCTTGGCTAAAGCTTCGCGTGAGCTTCTTCCTGTTGCTGGTTTTCTAGCTAGGCTTGGATCCGAGAAGCTGCTGCTTCACCAGGGTTCCTGCTGACTTCAAGAAGGCAAACAAGTGTTGTTTACATTTCTGTTCTTGTTTTCTTGTTCCTATTTGCACTCCTATTGCTGTTGCTAAGATTGTGGTGAGGTTTCTCCACCCACAAGGAGTATCTATTAGCCGGGTTTCCGGGGACTCATCCACCGACGGATTGGTAGGCTTCGTCCACCTTACGGACACGCCGAGGAGTAGGAGTTCATCTCCGAACCTCGTTATATGGTTTGTCTTTCTTCTCCTGTTTTCTTTCTACGTTGTATTTCCGCTGCACTAACCTAATCGTAGGAAGAAACGCGAAAGATTGGGGTCGGCTATTCACACCCCCCCTCTCTAGCCGTACGAAGGATCCCAACAAGTGGTATCAGAGCAAGGTTTGCTCTTCATCGGATTAACACCCGGGGAGCACAAGCTAGAGGATGGATCTACTCGGAGAAGATGTCACCATTCCACCCTTCTACGAATGCGACGACTTCGCGTATTGGAAGGTAAGGATGAAGTACTTTCTTATGACTAACATAATGAATTAGTTTTGTGTACAAGAAGGCTTTTCTCCTCCGGTGGATAGGGAAGGAAAACCTCTTGAGAAGAAGGAGTGGACCGGAGAACAAATTCACAAATCCGAAATCAACGAAGAGGTAACGAAAACAATTGAATTTTCATTACCTACTAATATTTTGTGTAAGATAGGTAAATACAACAATGCCAAGGAGTTGTGGGATAACTTGGCCAAGTACCATGAAGAGAGCTCCACTTCAAGCCATGAAGAGGAGCCTAGTGAGTCAAGTAGCTCACATCATGGAGGGAGCGAATTGGGAGTTGAGGGCTACTCAACATCCAAGGAAGAAGAGGAGGAGAGTTCCTCTTGCTCAAGTTCGGAGCAAGAAGAAGAAGTTTCCACCTCCGGAAGGGTTGAAGAAGAAAGCTCATCTCCATCCACAACCCTAGGTAACTCAAACACTGTGATTTCAAGCAAATTACACATAATGTGTTTTGAGTGTAGGAAACATGGACATTACAAGAGCAAATGTCCAAAGAAGGTAAGAAAGACTCCACCGGCGCCAAAGGTCAAGGAAGCCGGAGTCCCGAGACGCAAGGGCAAGGAGCACATCGTGTGCTTCCAATGCAAGCAAAGGGGATACTATAGGAGTCAATGTCCAAGGGGGAGGCAACCTCACAAGGACAAGAGGCCAAACACATGTAAAGGGGGAGCTAAGGCAAACCCTAAGGTAACCTCTAAGGTTCATTTTTGCAATTCTAATAAAATGCATGCTAGGAATTTTATTGCACTTGTCGATAATAACAAGCATGATAACCTTAGGAATCAATACATGTGCTTAGGAGCTAAACATGTGAATCTAGATAAGGATAATTCTAGAAAGGCTAACCCTAGGATCAACCCATCTAAGGCTAAGGATAACCTAGGTAGGACTCCTAAATCAACTAGACATATGCCTAAGAATACCTCAAGGAAGTATGATAAATCAAAAATTGAGGTATTAGAGAAGGAGAATCAAGTCTTGAAGTCAAGACTTGATACTTTGGAAAAGACTCTTAAGAACATGGAGAAGTCATCTCTAGGGTTTAAGAGTCAAAAATCCAAGTCCAAGGACAAGAAAGGTTTGGGTCACAAACCTAAGTCCCAAGTTGTCAAGCCCACTTATCATAGTGTTCCATTCGATTATGGAACAAATCCTAGGGCTAGGAAGACCACCACCAAGGTCACAAGGGGAGTCACCCCTAGAATTGATCTTGATGAGTCCCAAATGACCAAGGCTTCAAAGCCTAAGAGGGTCATTAGGAGGGTTGCTAGGGAAGTCATCCCTAGTGAATATCTAGTGAACCCAATGAGCTCACATAGATATTGGGTTCCTAGGAGCATCTTCTCTACCCCATAAATGGGTTAGAGAGTGTCAACTCCAATAAGAAGGGTAGTTAACCCAACTTTGAGGAAATTGACACTCAAGGAGCATTTTTCAAGGTTTTGTGAACCTTTGAAAATGAATTGGAATTATCATTTACTCCTTGGAAGAGTAAAATGTGCCATTATGGAAAAGAATGATTTTAATTGGCACAATTTGGGAAAATCTAGAGAACTCTCGAGGAAAAATGAAACATGCCAAGTTTTGAGGATAAATTTGATCTTTAAGTGGCATGAATTAATCTAGAGTTTAAGAAGTGTCAAAATTAGAATTTTGGCATTTTCAAGGGTTAAATTTTAGGTTAGCAAAGTGGTTAAGGATACTTAGATAGGTAATCTAGGTATATTTATTTATGCTAAATCTTGCCATGATTGTTTGCCCTCACATGTCATGACATCATGTTTAGTTTTATTATCATTTGAAATGTCATGATAATGCTTAGGCTAGTTTATATGTCATGCTTTATTTAAGTTTTCAAACTTTATGCCATGACATCATGACATTGGCACATGTTTTTACTTATGATATCATTATATGCCATGTCATCATCTCTTGCATTATAATCAATGAAATTGATTTAAGGACAAACATATAATTTGATATTGAGATCAAATTGGTGTTTAGAAAATGCATGAGAACTTAGCCTAAGTTGACCTTAATTCATATCTCACATCAAATTGACTTGAATGTGGTTTGATACACCTTAGATGTGTGTGAGATATTAGGATCATGAATTAGGATCAAGGTGCATAGTTCTTGTACCTAGATGAGCCTAATTCAAGAAATGGAGGATCATAGGGAAAGCTTGTGTACAAGTCATGTACATTTAGCCCTAAGATTATGGTCCTAAATTCAAATGGTTTTAAAAGCATTTTAAAATTGATTTGAAAAACCTTGATGAAGCTTTCCTAGTGATAGCATTCATCATTGAACATTGTGATACAAAGTTGAGTTAAACTTGAACTATTTCAAAGTTTTTGAACTTTGTATCAAGATTGAAAAATGAAAACTATTTTCATAGAAAACTATTTTTCCTTGATAGTGTATGATATGAGGAATGTATCCTCAAGGTTTTATAATTTTTGAAATTTTCTGGAATTGTTTATGGGTTTCTGAATTTCGGGTGAAAGAAATTCAGGAATTTTGATAAGGGAGCTTGGATCGGTCACTGGACCGATCCAGAAAAGAGTTGATCGGTCACTGGACCGATCCAGGGAAGTGTGGATCGGTCCGGAGACCGATCCAGTGAGAGGCAGTGAGGCAGTCCGATCCCAGTGAATGTGGATCGGTCTGGGGACCGATCCAATGGGATCCTGATCGGTCTGGTGACCAATCAGAGCGTGCCAGTTTCTGACTTTCAGCTGTTGGTCTGAAATTTCAGCTGTTGGTCTGAAATTTCAGCTGGAAGTTGGGTTTTGTGGATTTCTAAAGGTTTGGAACTCTCAAAGACATTGTTGGTGCAATGGTCAAAGGGGGAGTTGACCTTTAGGGGGAGTTTTACCTAATTGTCAAGGGGGAGTTGACTTTTAGGGGGAGTTTTTACTCCTTAAGACTTTTGAGGATTAGTGATATGGGATTATCACTAAGTTGATTGTTGAGTTTAGTATAAAGGGGGAAATTAAGAGTTTCAATGAAAGGTATGGGACTTTCATTAGGAAGAAACTCTTGACCTTGATACCCTCATTTTTCTTTTTGATGTGTGTCAAAAAGGGGGAGAATTATTGGAGAACCCAAGTTAGGTTATCGGGTTAACCTAAGCTAGGGGAAGAATGTCAAGGAATGTTCAAGGAAGAACATTGGAATTCTTTTTGATGTGTGTCAAAAAGGGGGAGAATTATTGGAGAACCCAAGTTAGGTTATCGGGTTAACCTAAGCTAGGGGAAGAATGTCAAGGAATGTTCAAGGAAGAACATTGGAATTCTTTTTGATGTGTGTCAAAAAGGGGGAGAATTATTGGAGAACCCAAGTAAGGTTATCGGGTTAACCTAAGGGGAGAATGTCCAAAGAATGTTTAAGGAAAAAACATTGGACATTGGAAGATGGATGGAAAACCTAAGTTAAGTTATCAGGTTAACCTAATTTGATTTTGGATTTTGTCAAACATCAAAAAGGGGGAGATTGTTGGTGCAACCTTAGGTCAAGGTTGACCTAGTTGAGTTGTATTTTGATGTTTGACACTCGTGGAAGAGTTGTATTCTTGATGTTTGATAAGAATAGGTGTTTGGGAGATTGTAGGTGCAACCGTAGGTCAAGGTTGACCTGGTTGACCTGATTCGGGAAAAAGTCCAAGCAGGGAGCTTGGCACGCGAAAAGTCCAAGTATGAAGACTTGGCACGGGAAAAGTCCAAGTATGGAGACTTGGCACTGGAAAAGTCCAAGTATGGAGACTTGGCACGAGAAAGTCCTAACTGGGATGTTAGGCAGGTGGAAAGTCCTGGTGAGTGAAGTCAGGCAGTGAGAAAGTCCTAACTGGGATGTTAGGCAGTGTGGAAAGTCCTGGTGAGTGAAGCCAGGCAGTGGGAGAGTCCTAACTGGGATGTTAGGCAATTGGAAAGTCCTGGTGAGTGAAGCCAGGCAGTGTGGAAATCCTGGTGAGTGAAGCTAGGTGAAAGTCCGGGTGAGTGAAGCCAGGCAAGGGAAAATCCAGATGGATCAGGGATGATCGGACATCTGGTGTGGAATAGTCCAAGTAGGTCAAAGGGATTGACCGGACACTTGGCGAGGATTTCTAGCAGGTCAAGGGAGTGACCAGATGCTAGGGATGAAGTACCAACTGGTCACGTTGTTGACGAGGGAATGGAGTTTGAGACTTGGTTTGGGCAAAAATGGATAAGATCTGTTTCCAAACGAGTCTTTCTTTTCATTCCGGGACCTTCTACGATCAAGATGGAGCCTCGACTCATATGGATGTCGAGCCATCAGACTTCTGCATCACACAGAGAGTTGGGCAACTCTCGTGAAGCCTTCTGATCGGTCCCCGCGACCGATCAGGCAAGCCCCAGACCGATCAGGCTGAAGCCTGATCAGTCCAGGTTCTAGCCGTTGCTACGCAACGGCTAGTTCTCTGCTCTTCTTCTTTGCAGGTATAAAAGAGGGCTACAGGACTTCGGTGAAGACTCTCTTTTTAGCTACTTCTTCTTCCTTCTGGAAGTTCTCTCCTGACTGAAGCTTCTGCTTCTTCTTCCTGCTGAGCTTTGTTGAGCTCGTTGGGTGCTAAAGCTTCGCGTGAGCTTCTTCCTGTTGCTGGTTTTCTAGCTAGGCTTGGATCCGAGAAGCTGCTGCTTCACCAGGGTTCCTGCTGACTTCAAGAAGGCAAGCAAGTGTTGTTTACATTTCTGTTCTTGTTTTCTTGTTCCTATTTGTACTCCTATTGCTGTTGCTAAGATTGTGGTGAGGTTTCTCCACCCACAAGGAGTATCTATTAGCCGGTTTCCGGGGACTCATCCACCGACGGATTGGTAGGCTTCGTCCACCTTACGGACACGCCGAGGAGTAGGAGTTCATCTCCGAACCTCATTATATGGTTTGTCTTTCTTCTCCTGTTTTCTTTCTACGTTGTATTTCCGCTGCACTAACCTAATCGTTGGAAGAAACGCGAAAGATTGGGGTCGGCTATTCACACCCCCCCTCTCTAGCCGTACGAATGATCCCAACAAGGATAACCTTGAGGATTATTGACTTCCTTAGTGTTGCATTCGTCTTAGGGGGAGGATCTTGATTCCCCTAAAATTAGGGAAATATGAGCATTTCTGATCTAAACTTAAATCGTGTTGTCAAACAACAAAAAGGAGGAGATTGTTGATACGGTCTGACCTGGCTGTTGTTTTGATGTTGACACTGATTTAAGTTTGTATCAGATATTAATTAAACTCAGATTGATTACTGATCAATGTTGATCAGGTGGAAGGGAAAAGTCCAACTATGGAAACTTGGCACGCGAAGTCAGAGAGGGCCCGGTAGCTCGTTCTCTGGACCGGACGAAGTCGGAGAGGGCTCGGTAGCTCGTTCTCCGGACTAGGTCAGAGAGGGCTCGGTAGCTCGTTCTCTGGACCGGACGAAGTCGGAGAGGGCTCGGTAGCTCGTTCCTCGGACTAGGTTAGAGAGGCTCGGTAGCTCGTTCTCGGACCGGACGAAGTCGGAGAGGGCTCCGTGGCTCGTTCTCTGGAGGCGGAGAGGGCTCGGTAGCTCATTCTCCACACGAAGTCGGAGAGGGCTCGGTAGCTCGTTCTCCGGACCAGGTCGAGAGGACTCGGTGGCTCGGCTCAGACCGAAGGCTTTAGGGTGGGAAGCTCTAAACCTACCTACATAGGCACCGATCGGTGCCTGTTGACCGATCCGGATACTATGGTTATCGATCGGTCACCGGACCGATCAAGAACCAATCGAAACTCATCTTATCGATCGGTCTGTAGACCGATCAGTAACCAATCAGTAACACTCTGTGAGATTTACTGATCGGTCTGGAGACCGATCAGGAGGCAATGAAGTTCGGGAGAGAGTATAGGGGATCGGTCTGTGGACCGATCCACCTATAGCCTGATCGGTCCACAGACCGATCAGGCCATAGCCTGATCGGTCCAACAAGCTGTGGATCGATCTGTTGACCGATCCAAATACTGTCTGAAGTTTCTGCTATTTCTCTGCAACTTCTGATCCATCTAATTTGACCATCTGCTGTTAGCTTTTTAAGTTGCAGGTTGCAGGTATCATGCCAATGCTTAAATTCAAATTAAGCTCCATCAGAAGAATAAGACAAAGGGTTCTTTCTACTGTGTTTCGCTGCAAATGGTGCAATTGGAGCATCAACGGTTACTGGCTGCGATCAGGCTGTGATCTTGCTTCGATCAGTTGGGAATCAGCTTGACTCTTGCTCATTGGTTCGAGCTCAGAGACCCCAGTGAAGACCATGGGTTCTATTGGTGTGAGTTCAGAGAACCAGAGGAGGAGGAAGAGTGATTGGCGACGTCGTAGCTTGCAGCAGGGATTCGGTGCAGGTTGACAGCAATTCGGGACAGGCTGAACGCAGTGGAAGCAGAGGCATAAGAAGAAGGATGAAGAGAGGTTCGATAAAAAAGAGAACTCTCGGTCGATCAAGCAAGGGTGCTGAGCTTTGAGTTCTTGGCTGTGCTTCCTTCTTGTGCTCTGTTTAACTGTTGTCTTCGCGTGGCTGTGAGCGTTTTTCTTCATTCTCTTTAGCCACTGATCTGTAAGTCTTGTGCTTTATTTACATATCTTCTGAGACTTTGTGGAGAGGTTACTCCACCGAGAAGGAGAAATCTTTAGCCGATATCTATCCGGGGTGTGATCTACCGAAAGATCAAGGGATCGTCCACCTTACGGACATGCCGAGGAGTAGGGGCAAGTTATCCCCGAACCTCGTACATACTGGTGTTAGTGGTGTGTGTCTTTCTTTTCCTTGTATTAGATTTTCATGTGCATATTTCTGCTGCGCTAACGATTTGATTGAAGAATTTAGTTAAGTTTTAGAGGAGGCTATTCACTCCCCCCTCTCTCTAGCCATCCGGAGATCCTAACACAACGTACTTAGGAAGAAGGAAAAGAAACACCACAGAGCAACATAGAGAAAAATATTGTGTAGGTGGAGCCATAGACTAATGACTCTGATGATTCTAGTTCAGAGCACATAGAGCATCACACTATAGCTAGTGGTAGAACGAGATGAGTCGTAAAACCACCCACTAGATACAGATTCGAAGACTTAGTATCTTATGCACTTATCACTAGTAGCGAAGACCCTATGTCCTTCCAGGAGGCGATACATAGCTCTGAGAAGGACAAATGGATGGGTGCTATGGTAGAGGAGATGAAGTCGTTACATAAGAACCAAATGTGGGATCTAGTGGAACTTTCTGAAGGAAAGAATGTTATAGGGTGCAAGTGGATATTCAAGAAAAAAAACAATGTCAGAAGGAAAAGAAGTGAAGTTCAAGGCTCGGTTGGTAGCAAAGGAGTATTCACAGAAAAGGGAATTTGATTGAAGAAATTTTTTCTCTAATAGTAAGACATACGTCAATTAGAATGGTGTTGGCTTTGGTTGCACATTACGATTTGCAGTTGGATTAAATGGATGTGAAGACGACATTTTTTCATAGAAATTTAGAGGAGCAGATTTTTATATCACAACCTGAGAGATTTAGTCAGTCCGGACAATAGCGGTTGGTTTGTAAGTTGAAGAAATCGCTCTATAGATTGAAACAATCTTCTAGGCAATGACATAAACGTTTTGATTCATACATTATTCAAGACAAATATAGGGGATGTGAGTATGATTGCTGCATATATGTGAAGAGCCTTGAAAATGAATCACTGATTTTCTTACTACTACATGCTCATTGTTGCAAAGAAGATGAAAGAGGTCGACAAATTGAAGAGGTTACTGATCAAGGAATTTGATATGAAAGATTTGAGAGAGGCCTAGAAGATTCTTGGGATGGAGATTCATAGGGATAAAGCTGCAGGGAGATTATGGTTGTCTCAACATAACTATGTAGAGAAGTTGCTGGATATGTTCAACATGAAGAATACAAAGTTGGTGAGCACACCCTTAGCGCATCACTTCAAGTTATCCAGTACACTATCCAAAGATGGATGACGAGATCCAAGAGATGTCAAAGGTTCCTTATGTCATTGTAGTTTGTTGTCTGATGTATGTCATAGTTTGCACCACACTAGATTTGGCGCAAGCAATTAATGTGGTGAGCAAGTTTCTCTCAAATTCTGGTCGACCACATTGAGATGCAGTGAAGTGGATTTTCATATACTTGAGAAATATAGTTGATTATGACATCATATTCAGTAGACAACCGAAAGATCCTTCAGTTGTTGGATACCTAGATACAGACTATGCAGGAGATTTAAATGTCAGGAGGTCTACTACAGGATATGTGCTCACTGTGGCAGGAGGACCTATCTGTTGGAAATCTATGATACAATCTATTGTTGCATTGTCTAATATGGAGTCGGAGTATATAGTAGTAGCTGAAGCAGCGACGGAAGCTTTATGACTTATAGGGTTGGTTAGAGAACTGAACGTTCAACAAGGTGAAATCAAGTTGTTATGCGATAGTCAAAGTGTTATCTATTTGACGAAGAATCAAGTGTATCATACGAGAACCAAACACATTGATGTGAGGTTTCACAAGATTAGAGAGCTGATTACTTCCGGAGAAATTTAACTTGAGAAAGTTCACACTACAGACAATGTTGTAGACCACAGAGAAGTTCAAGCATTGCTTGAACTTGATCCATATTTCTAGATGCTAGAGGAAGGAAGTCCAGACTAGAGATTTAAGTAAAGTTTTGTTCAGATACTTTGAAGGGGTGAATATTCACCAAGGTGGAAATTGTTGATGGATGACTCATATTTGGATAAAGGTCAATGCAATGGATGTCATGGAAGAAAAATCTATTAAGATTTTTCGTAATAAAACTCTATTATAATTTTATATAACAGAATTCTGTTATGATTTTCATAACAGAATTCTATTACGATTTTTCATAATAAAATTTTGTTACGATTTTACTGGGTCTAGGGTTTATGCATTATTTATAGGGACCATTGTAAACCTATTATATAATTACAAGAGTCATGGAATATGATTCAGTTGTGTAAAGAGAATTCTAATAAAGTTTCGGTTGTTTTTGTGGAGCAGGCACGTTGCTGAACCATAGTAACTTTTTTTTTTCTTCTTCTTCTCCTTCCTCGTATTTGCTCCTTTTGTATGTCTTTGTCTCGTTGCTCCGCACGATCTCTTTCTCTCTTCCTCTCTTCCTCTTCTTCCTCATTAGAGGTTGAAAGGTTTTCCTCTTTGCACAACATATAGGAAGAAAGCATCGATTTGTAGCTAATGCTTTGATGACCTTTATTACAATAAACGTTGAGGGAGATGAACCAATCATCTCCTCAACGTTTAATATTGCAAACGTTCGTTGCAACGTTTCGAATCTTCTGCCAACTCGTTTTGTAGCAGGTAGTTATATAACTCCTTTAATATATAAACTAACCTTGCGTAGATTTTCTCCTTTCTGTTGGATTCTAGCACTCTGCTAAAAACTGAAGTGATTGAATGTTTGTATGTATCAGTTTTAGGGCTCGTGTCGCTACTATTAGTCATGCATGTTGCACCCTAATGTGTTGGCACAGTTGGTATTTATATAGGTGTTGATATTTGTATAGGTGGAGGATCAATTTCTAACCGATATAAAATAATTCTAAAATGACAATTTTACTAGAACAAAATATTTATAATTTATCTATTTATATTTTATCATATGGGATTGACGATACTAAACTGCTTAAATGAATGAATGATATTGCTCCGAAAGGCAAACAGAACAGTCTTATCTTTTACATTCCCTGAAAAGGTAAATGCAAGGCATTGATTGGATCCTCCAGAGAAGTCATGAAAGGGCTAGAGATGACAAGTGGTAGGGAAGAAGAAGAGGAAAACAGGAAGAAGATAGACATGACAATTATTGTTGAAAAGATAGAAGTGATGGGGAGGGGCACATCTTGTACTTGTTGGAACACATATACCGAACAGGTATGCCAGGATGTCTATTGTCTTGTAATCTGCAGCGATGAAAGGTGTGTGCTTGAAGGTGCTCCATCTTTTCACAACAGGAGTAAAAATTGTAATGAAGGAGATGGAAGGAAAGGGAAGTGTAAAATGGTTGAGTTTCAGTATTACTGATCTGTTTCAGAAAAGCCATGGAATACACGTAATTCAGATCAATGCCCTCTGGCCTTCTAGTTTGGTTGCTAACTTCGCAAGTTGCCTTTGATTGGATTTCCTCACCTACATGGCTACAAAGTACCAATAAGCCATACACATAGCTCATAGTTTGATGTGCCTCTTCATCCACAATCATTGAAGATGCAGCGGTAACTGGTAAAGTACTTAAGGGAATAAATAAGAGAATCAGAGTTTCAAATTCTAGTAAGGACAAATATTATGAAGATTGATTGATCTCTAAGTGTGCATAAACTGTGCTACAAATTTACCAAGTAAGTGAACCAGAGGGGAAGTGAGAAAAAAGATGATCCTAATTCCAACAAGTATAACTTGTAAATGTTCACTATTCAAATGGTTAACCATTCACAAGTAAATAGACTGACGTAGCACCATGAATGATTAAAGCGAACAACCTTACAAAGGAGAACTTTTACACAGAAAAAAGAAGTAAAAAATTGTATTGATTGAAAAAGATGATAATCACATGCTCTCAAATCCTTTTTTTATAGATCCAACCTTGATGAAAACTAGAAAATAAATAATCAAATCAGGAAACATACAAGATTATAATTAGGAATATAATTATATTATATCTCTCTAATTAGTTTCCAAAAGAAAAAAAAAATGACAATCCTAAATTACCAAATGACTCACCAACCTACCCAACAATAAAAATTAATTGGATCCAAGTTATTATCCAATTTATTTTCTTTTCTATATCATTCTCTCCCACCAAAAAGAGTTCGACTCTTTCAAGTAGGGAAGGGATTGTCATAGTCAAGGATAGTGGCATCGCACATAGGTAAGAAGTGGAGGAGCCTTTGTAGATGAATTTGGGGGTTACAACTCCATTTCTTCAAGTAGCTTGAGAGCAAGCCATCAAAGTTCGTCTTTAGTGATCCAAGCTTCATCAATTTACAGAAATCTTTTCCAATGGTTTAGATACCTTTAGGGGATATCACTGCTTAGGAAAGGGTTGTGTCATGGATGGGGGCGAAAGAGTGTGACGTATAGGAAAATCAATAGATAAAGAGGAAGGCTTAAATGTCCTTTGATATGAATATAAGTTATCCACATTTAACTTAAACTTATTTTTAAATTAACAAGTAAGTTGATAACATATGCATTAGATCCAATCTTTCTCACAATTTGGAAAGAACAAAATCAGTAAACATAATACTTTTTGAAGGAGTTTTTGAAAAAAAAAAAGCTCACTATGAATATGGACAAGTATATAATCCCTTATATTGTATTTCTTAAATTTGCGATGTACATTGGTTTGAATTTTATAAGTCTCATTACTTAATGCAATTTTCTCTTGATATCAACATGAATATCTCTAATATGCTTGGTAAAATTCTTAGCTAACCTAGATAAATAAGTTGAAATAGTAGGTAAAAGAATCGAATCAATAGGTTGACAAACTTTGATTCATACACATTTTCTAATGGACTATGACAAGTTGAAGGTTTTACTAAATAAGAAAGTCTCTAAGTGAGATCCTAAGGATGTGCTAATGTGTGCCCTTAAATGGGCAACTATTTTTTACTACAAGATCAACTAATACACAACGATTCTCATCTTAAGCATCTTTATAAATTATTCTAAAGATAAGACAAGAGATATATTCATCTTTGAAGTGATCAAATCCTACCATTGTCATGTTCATTGGAGCAAAAGGTGAAGCCTTCACCTTAGCAACCCCTCTAAGGCTGTCATGCCCCGGAGGAGTCTCTGTCCGAAGAAATTTCGGCAACATCTCCCTTGTACGGCGGACAATCTGAAACTTTTCTACAAGCACTATATACCTCAGCCTCATGCGGCTGGAATAATAACAATAAAAGAAAACAAACACCACGCAGTTAATATCAAATTCAGCCTCTGGCTGACACAACCACGCAGTTAAAAATAAAGCATCCCACTCGGTTGTACCAAAACCAAAACACAAAACTGCTAGCCGGCTAGGCTTACACAACCAATAACAAATACAAAATACCACATAACAACATCAACACTCTAAAAATAAAACCAGAGTACAGAGCTAAACAAACTGATACATAAAACAAACAAAACATACGTGAAACTGATAAATCTTCTGATGTGACGTGGGGACCAGCAGACAGGATGCTCCAAGCGACACCATAAATAACCTGGTACCTGAAAAAGATAGTGTCAACGGGGGTGAGTTTAACAACTCAGCGAATACCAATGGACATGAGTAGTAAGATATATCTAACAGCAACAAACATGGAATACAGCTTCCTAATCATATATAGGGAATATGCAAAACTGAAAGGTAACTGAGGAAGCTGTACTCACCAGGAACTCCTATCCAGACAAAAGGGTCGTCAAACCGAAAGTGTCAATAATCCTGTATGCAGGTCAAAGGTATGCATCCAACCAAAATGCAGCAACCAAATGCAACAAACACAATCACAATAATATAAATACATCAATGCATATGATGCTAATGATGCGTCTCCGTCACCCGACGTTAGTGATCCTCTCACACACAAACGGCGAGACCAGTGGGTAGGGCTATGACAACTGTGCACTCTGCATCACTGCTCCCGATGAGTGACCGAGTGGACGGGATGTTGTCGGAGTACTGTCCCGTGACCCCAAATCATAAATGGGGAGCTCAATGCTCTCAACTCCCAGTACACGATGACGGGAGGTATCTCTGCCGACTACCACGAGTCACCCGACCAACGGAGCCAAACAGAGTCCACCATTCGGCCACTTACTCGCTACACTAAATGCCGTGGAGCCAAACAGAGCGGAATCGATCACGGCTACCACTGGTCATATGACCAACGGAGCTAAACAGCAGAACCGCCACACACAGCCCGATATACCACTAAACCATGAGTGGGGTGTGTGCGATACATAATGGCGATGGGTTCAACCATAGTGGAGCCGATAATCGTGCAAAGATACAATCATGATGCATGTCACTACGCATAACAAAAACCGATCAACATAACCATATCCATATATACAAAATGGGTCCTAAAAGCGATGGTCACATACCAAAATCTATAGTACACAGGTCAGATAGAATATCAAAAACCTATGTCCTGAACATAATAAGTATGGAATATCCTGATCAGCATAGAAAAATCCATATATACATAATATGGGTACCACAGTATCAGTAGGTCAATCCACAGATCTAGGGCATACAGGTCCTCTATGGTATAGCAACCTAGATCCTAAACATATCTTCTTCCATAACATATGTACCAACAATATGCACATATCAAGAATCAAGGTCTAGGTACACGAATCATATATGATATACAAATAGAGGTACACAAGCCAATTATGGCATAAAACCTAAGTATCAGATAATCTCGATACACATGACTGAAACCAAAAGTCCAGAACCTAGTCCTAACCTCAGTAAAACATGGTATGCCACTTATTCTAGAAACTAAGATACTCATGGTAATACAGTACTCATGGCAATAAATCACATGATATAAGCACGGATACGTCACAGGCGATAAACCTAACATGCTATGGATATCAAACAGTGACATACCAAAGACAAACATGTTCATTGCTTGTAGTTATAAAATACTATGCATATCCAAAGACAATATCATAAAAGATAAGTCAAGAGGTACCCGCCTCCAATAGAAAGGTCCAATCCGATCCAAATCTGACGTCGTGATGCCGTCTCAATCAAAGTCCTGTATCAATATATTTTATTTAGCTAAATTCACATGGATTAAATAGCTAATAAAATCCCTAAAACAAATTAAGGAAACCTCAATCCAACGATAAATCTAAATCTCGATTCATCAAATCCATTTGGTTTAGTCAGGTTAAATCCAACATTCCTAACTCATCAAATAAATCCAATGATCCTAAATCAATAATCAAACACTCCACGTATGATAATCAATTCAATGAGCCTAACGACAAACATACCTTTATGATATTCAACCAATCCCATTTACACAAACCATAATAGACTTTCTCAAAAATCCAGGGTTAACATCAACAATTAACAGACCAAATCTAATGTAGAAATAAAATCAAATCTCAACATGTCTTACCCCGAGTTTAGCAGCTAGGGGTACTGGAAATGACTCACGACCAACAACAACAAACAATCCACTATTGTCCTCTACCTGCTTCCCTTGCAGCATAACAATCCAATTAATAAATCCACCAATTAGTCTTGTAATTCAAATCAAACTTGATTCTATAACCTTACCACAGATTTATGTCGGCAATGCCAGAGCCAACGATGTCCTAACTCAACGACAGATGCTGGCCGCTTCTGGTCGCAACAACACCACATCATGCAGCGATGATGGTTCTCAAAGAGGTTGGAACAGCCCAATCTGGCGGTCGGCAGTGGCGCGCAGAGACAAGTCTAGGGCACATAGAGGAGATGGTGGTGCTTAGGGCACAGATTGTAGTAAGGGTGGCTCGTGAGGGAGAGGTAGAAGCTTTCGGCGGAGGTGCAAGAGATCCGGCTGTGCCAGGATGTTTCGGGCGGTGCCGGGCGGCTACGGCACAGGCGCTAGGGCAGAGGAAGGCAACTCTGCTCGGAGGCCGGAAGAAGAAAACAGAAGGGAAGCAAGGGTTCGGCCGGCGGAAGATCGCGGCGTCGCGTCGGCCAAAGGAGAGAAAGAGGGCGTCGGGAGGCGCTAGGGCACAGGCGACGTGCTAGCTTCCTATGGACGATGATCGACGCTCGGCTCGACATGTGGCGGGGCAAGGGGCGTCGTCGGGTGGAGGACGAAGAGCTCGGGAGGAGTTGAGGAGGGAAATCGACGCCGAAGGGGTTTAGGGCACGCACACTGTTCGGTGAAGGAAATAAGAAATAGAAAAAGAAAAAGAATTTAGGAAAATAAACATTTCCTCGTTAAAAGCAGGGTAACCCAAACAGGTTTCCCCGAGGCCCAGTTTTCATCCCCGTAAACCCGTCCATACGAGCTCTGAAAAATTCCCGAAAAATTTCCAAAAATTCCATAATATTCCCTTATCATTATTCGCCATTTTTCCGTTATTTTACAAAGGCAGCCCATTGTCATGTTCATGTTATGTAGTGTGATTACCATACGATTTAGTGCATCAATGGATTTATTGCCACACCAAAATGACGCTTCAAGATGAAGGTGTATTCTTGTAGGAACTTAACCCACTTAACATGTTTGGTACTTAAATTCTTCTGATTTGGATGAAACTTAGTGTCTTATAATTAGAGTGGAGATGAACTCGTGTGAAGCAATAGGTAGTAGAGCCAATGTTTAACGACATGAACAATAGTGGAACTTTTCATCGTAGGTTGAATAGCATTGCCTAGTTTTATTGATTTTTTTTGTTAAATAATGCAACCATATACCATTCTTGGTTCAATATTCCTTCTACACCTACCCAAGATGCATCACAAGACATTTCAAATGATCTATGGAGGTAGAGTGTTAAAGAACATGGGCCTTATTCTCCTTTATTTAATCTCCCCAAAGGTTGTAGAGGTGGAATTTTAAAACATTGAAACTTCCCTTTCTTAAGACATTTGATCTTAGGATCCATGATGGTGCTAAAGTCCTCAATGAAGTGCCTATAAATGGTCGCAAAGCCATGAAAAGTTTGGGCCTCTTGAAGGGTGTGCGGCTTGGACTATTTGTTAATTACTCTAATATTCTCTCGATTCATTGAAATGCCTTATGCAAAGAGCATAAATTTGAGGACCTGAGTTATGAGAAGGAGCACTTCTTCAAATTGACACATAACTTTTCAGAATTAACAAAAACAAGGACGACTCATATGCTCCCTAATAAAATCTCTTTGTAAGACTCTCTCAACTTGCCTATTCAAATTCAGCATGCTCTACGATCAATATGATAGTGTCGAAGCTTAGTTAACTATCACTTTGGGATGAGATTTATGGTGTGATGGTCAGTGCACATAGGAAGAAATTCATCAAGTAATTCTTCAAGATTTATATCTTGGAAGTCATTTAAAATCTTATTAACCATAGGGGATGATACCTCACAAACTCACTAGGGTCGGTTGTAACGACCAAAGCCACTAATGCTACATTACACCCAAATCCTTTTCTCCTTCATATTGAAATTGTGTGAGAAGGTGAAAGGGTTGTTTCAAAGATTGGGCTAGTCTGGCTGGTGACTTAGGTTTGAACTTGGGCGTGTTAGAGTTGATCCAAGGGAGAAGGCTATAAGTGATAGAATGGAGTAATGTGGGCATTAATTTCTCTCACATGATATTTCATGATCCCACAGAATCATTGGAGCATTGAATCAGGATATATGATTGGCCAAAATGGTTGTTTTTCAATTATTACTACTTTGTTTTTTCATTTTGAAAGATAATGCTATCCAGAATGCAAATTATAATCTATGAAAATATATGAAGGAAAAAAAATGGAAAAAATTGGCAATCTAGAAGATTGTTCCAACCTAATGAAGCTAAAAACACCAATATAATAATATAGAAACAATAATACTCCAACAAAAAGATCTACAAGATTACTCATATGGATGAGAGCTCAGGAAGAGAAGTGTGGAAATGTGTTCTTCCAATTTCCATCTTACATAGTCAAGTTTACAAATGGTTTAGGTGGTACTTGTCCTCCATGAGTAAAAGGATCAAGAACATAGCTGCAAGGAGATCATTGAAGAGTGGTTTTGTTCAAGAAACTGATCGAATAGGACCTACACTATGCTAGAATAACACTGTGTATTCATATATCAGTGTTGAGGATCATGTTTATAATGTTGCTAATCTATCTAATTAAACAACTTAAAAACTATCCCATGCTATATTTGGTGATCTACCATTCAGTAATTTTAACACTGGATCGGCTGGTTAAGCCGGGATTAGAAGATTAAAGGGGAATGCATCAGGTTTTAGAAACAATGCTGCCAGTAACTGCTTGCAAGGACAACAGCAACAAGAGTTCAACTTAAACTGTTTTTGGTAGAGATTTTCCAACCTTGCAAGTTGCAACTGCCTACATAATAGAGATCTCAAAGGACAACAAGAAAATTAAGTAAGCTGTTGGATAAGTCCAAAAGATGGTTGGTCCTAAAACCTAACACTCAGAGGAGAGGAGACCACACTATGAAGCCTGATCCAAGAGAAGATACAAGGACACCAAATTATCATAGTATTTCAAACTGATTGATTTGTTATCAGGGCAAAAGCAGACGGAATCTGCAAGTGACTTTGAGTTAGTGTATCAAGGCAAAAAGTTTCTTCAATTCCATACACAAGGACAAGTAAATATGTTATCACTCCAAGTTCATGATAACTGTAGTAAGGAAATAGATGTGAATTCCAAATTAAAGAATTTATTGAAAGGGCAACACTGACAGATATTAAGACATCAAAAAAAAAAAATGCTTTAACTACCTGATGGAGATGTGCCAAATAGAAGTCGTTGTCTTGAATCTTTAACATTCAAATGATATCAAGAGAAGCAGCTAGCGATTGCATGTGCAGGTTGCCTCCGACCACCAGCCGACAACGGCAACCTCCAAAATCCCCACCATCTTTGTCTCCCATCCCCATCCTCATCCTCATCCTCATCCTCGTAGCTGTCTCTTCTATTAAGTCCCACCTACTTTATACTTAAAAAGTTACTTCCACTCAAATGGCTCTAATTTAATTTTGCCGGCCCATTAAAAGCCCAATTAGTAACGCCGTCCGACATGGGTCGTCCAAATTAGAAAAAACACAAAAGTTGAGGGTGGAACCAATGTTCTAATGGGCCGGGCGCTGACCAAGCTCGATCGGCCCATTTATGATCCAGTCCCTAAACCTTAAAAGAGGGAACGCGACATAAAACCACCCCGGTTTTTGGTTTCCTCCGCCGATCGATCGATAGAGAAAAAGCAGCCCACGGCTTCCTTTACCTCTCGCCATCCGCGGATCTAAGCTTCGATCTCTCCGACTGCTCCTCCGATGGCCTCGTCCTCCAACGATTTCTCCACCGCGTAATCATCGAACTTATTTGCTTGCGTATTTATTGATTCTAGAGTTCGCAGTTTTGTCATGGGCCTGATCGATTTGTTCCCTTTTGTATTGACGAAGCGATGGCGCTGTCATGAGGAAAAAGAGAGGGCCACAGTTCAAGTTCCTAGTTCCTCTCGTATACGCTCCCGTTCTTCCTCTCAGTACGCTCTTCTTTTTCTTTGCTCTTTGTTAGTGTTGATTGTTTATCCTTCTGAATCTGGAGGCAACGACATCATACAGTTCGAATTGGTCTGAGGCACAATCCTGTGTTGCGGGATAGGGTGTTCTTCGGCGCCCTGGCTGTTGCCTTCGCTCATGGAGCATATTTGGTGTATCCTTTTGGTCGGCGCTATGAGTGACCTTTATTTCCGATTTAAGTGTTTTTTTGTTTGTTCTTTTTATACGATTCTTCTTTTTGGCAATTGAAAGTTATTGTTTGTTCTTTATATACGATTCTTCTTTTTTGGCAAGGGTTGATGTAAATATTAAAGGTCATGATTAGTTCTAAATACTCCATTGTGGATCCGTAATGAAATGAAATTCTAGAACAACTTACTATAAATGAGAGCAGACTCTTTATTTGGAGGTAGCCAAAGTCATTCTTTTGATATGGACGGATTGGATTGGAAGTTTGCTCTACTTGATAGAAGATGTGGCATCGACTTGTTTTCAGGTAGGAGAGCAAATAAATGGAAGGAAGAAACTGAATCAAAGAGATATTAGAGCACTCTGGTTGAGAACCTAAGTGATAGGGTTATTTAATTGAAATTCCAGATGCTACAGATACGATCATACTTCTGTGAATTTTTTATCAAGTAGTCTCTATTTTTTTGAGTGGATAGAAAATTAGGAAAAATGTTGCAGGAGAGGAAAAAAGGAACGTGAGAAAGAAAGAAGAAAAATCCAAGAATTATGTTCTTCTCATCAATTGTTTTTTTTCCCCCCATTTGTGCTTTATTTTTCCCAATTTCTTGTGTTACATTAAACACATGCATATTGACTCTTGTGAGTTGTGACCACCTTTCCATGGTTGCATCCCCTTTGGGGCATCACTACCTTCATACTTTGGGGAGACCCTCCTTTCATGCCACCATTGTTCTCACATGAAGATGACTGTTTCACACTTACATGAGATCATGTTGTCATTAAAGGTTCTGTGAGGTATGTTGCTGCCATTATGTTGGCAGAAAACTCATTTTATTGCTCACTAGCTCTAGCATGAAAAAAAAAATTCGTTCAATCACTGTGCAGGACTAAAAATGCAGTACCATTCTAGTGTATTATACCTTGTACAGTAAATGTTCCTGAATACCTAATCTTTGTTAAACTAATATTTGTTATTCGTTTAGCCTAATAAAACTGAGCAATTTACCTAGGTTCTTTAAGATCTTTTTATTTTCTACTTTTACTTGTAAAAATCTGTTTACACTACCCTTTTGCATGCTTCTCGTTGTTAGTATACATTTCTTTGTGGTTATCTTGCTTTTCCTTGATACATGTTTCCAGGAGTGATTTGTACGACATAGAAAGCAAGTGACCTGCACAAGCTGTTCATTGGAAAAAGTTAACAAGTTTTTTGAAATGTCTATCTTTTGATGTTAGGCAAGCATTGGCCTTCGAGTTCAACAGACCTGAGTTGTACTTTGATAAATCTGTTTTTTTTTTTTTATGAATTGTCTGGTCCGTAATGTTTATTTTCCATCAAATGCAATTTCTATTGTTTGTTCTGAATAATTGATATTATATGTCTGTGCATTGTCATGGGACTGCTCAAAACAGTGAGGAACAAGTAGAACCAATGTTAGGAATGAGCTTGGTAATTAGTATTGTTTGACTTTGTCACTCTTTAATTGAGGCTTGAGAGGCCTCCATAAGATGTGTGATATTTAGGATCCTTACCAACTTCAAGATTCGATGGAGTCTATTGTGAGCTATTGATTTGATATATGAAATTATGGCAATAGCTAGGCAATACCATTACATAGTGATTCGATTACTCAACTTGTAGCCAACGCTAAGCTACGAGCAAGCATAAGTATGTTTGACCCTTTAAAATTGCGTTCAATCTTACAATTTAGAACACCGAATCAATTTTGAATTGTGTAAGGTCTTTTTTGCAGTGAAATTGGAGCAGAAGTATAGGGATTGGAGTAGGATTGGTAGAAGCTTTGAAAGGTTTTAAACTTTTTTTTAATATATCAAATTTATTAAATTGAAGTCTATTTAAATATCTATAGTTGATTATGGGATGAAATTCGTAATCGATAAATTTCGGAATTAAAAAAAATCATTTAAAGCTTTTTTTAGGTTCTAAAGATTTTTAGGTTTTTTTTACAATTATTTTTGAACTATTTTGTAATTTAAATTATTTTCATATTTTATCGATTATTTAAATATCTATTTAATTATTTTTAAATTATTTTTTTATCACTAATATTTTATCATTTTATTTTTTTTAATGATAATTTTTAAAATGTCTATTGTCTTTAAATGATTATATTTGACATTTGTGTTGAATTAAAAATTTCAATAGTTTCCACTATGTCACTATTTTGTTAGCTTATAAATTGAATCAAGAGAATATTTTTGAGATTTAATGTGATTATTGTTGTTAAATTTTAAGGATTTTTTTTATAGAATTTTATCATTTTAGGATCCTGATCAAGTTGACCCTAACTTGATCCTTTGTAAGATTACTCGGCTACTTGATTGATGACGAGCGGACATAGTATTGAGGTCAAGGCAAAGTTGCCAAGCTCGCACCACGAGTAGGGCTGCAAACGAATCGAGCCGGCTCGCGAGCTTTTCGAGCTGGCTCGAAAAATATTCGATTCGTATTTGAATTTATCGAATTCGAGCCGAACTCGAACATGTTCGAACTTTTTTTCGAGCCGAACTCAAACCCAAATTATATTGTTCGAGCCGTTCGCGAGCCGCTCGCGAGCCGTTCGCGAGCCGCTCGCGAGCCGCTCACGAGCCTTAATATTTATTAATATAAGTTAAATATATATTAAATAAATAAATTTCGAGTCTTTCGAACCTATTTTCGAGTAATAATTCGAATAGTTCGCGAACATGTTCGAATATTTCGAGCCGAATTCGAACTCGAATCCTAATTCGAACCGAACTCGAACCAAACATTTTAAAATTTTCGAGCTTCGAATCGAGCTCGAACTCGAATATACCTATTTCGAGCCGAATTCGAGCCTTAAATTTTTCAGCATATTCGGCTCGATTCGATTCGTTTACACCCCTAACCACGAGTGATAGGCAAGCGTGACTCAATGTAGAGAAAGGATAGAAGCTCCAAATTGATGAGAAAAGGGCAATCTCATAATTTTTTTCTCTTAATTATTTTTCTTCTTCAACTCCGTAAGTAAACCAACTTCCCTAACTGCTTCCCTTTTATCCTCTTTACCCTCTGTTTGGGGGCTAGTGAGGGAAGCGAAGCGAAGGGAAAATAAGGGGAAGAAAATTTTTTAACTTTATTTAGGAGAGAGTGAGCTAAAAAAATGAAACGTAAAGAAGGATAAGCTTTAACCTTCCTTGCCTATGAAATAGAAGATTTGTTTACATCTCAAATTGAAGTGTAAGGGTAGGAGGAATTAAGAAAACTTTTATTCAAATTATATCCTTATTCATAATATTAATTTCCAAGTGTTATTTTAGGTTTCTTTTATTCCTCATGTTACACTGTTACTTCTTATTCCTCATTCCACCGCTCGACTAGACAACTACACAACTCACACTCCACAGCATTGATGTCGATGTCAGCCCTTATAGCATATCTCTCTAAAGACAGATAATCCTAATTCTTTCTTCTTCTACTACTACTTCTATTCTTTACTGTGTATCACTTTTTCTTTGTTTAGTTCTTCTATTTTCACTAATGGTCAATAATACTCGATGATATAAGTTCAAATTATTAACATGTCATTTGCTTACAAATTATAGGAATAAATACATGAAAAGTTGAGGTTTTGACTAAAATTTATTTAAAAACCAAAATATTTGAGACGAGAATTCTTTTCAAGAAATACACGGGAAATTTTTTGTTGTGTATGAAGAGAAACATATTCTTCTCTTTAAACAATACAAAATGAATGTTGTTAATGGTCTTTCTAAGAGCTTTATTCGGATATTTAGCCAAAGTTTTTCACCGCCTAAGAACAAGATGAACACAAAAAGGAGCACAGATCAATTGAATGGAGTTAATGCAGTATACCAAGAAAAATAGCTAGGAAATTCAACTTCACCATCCTATTCGCGATGACATTATGAGTTTATATTAATTACTAGGAGATTACGAGTAAGCACGTTGCACCACGAGATAAGAGGAGGTGACTATGCTAATGGGTGGGATTTCTTATTTTAATCCACAATATTGACATTCATAGGTTATCGACTCGACGGTTATTTGGATATTAGAGTTGTTTTTTAAATGACACGGTAGATTTAGATAATAAGAGTAATAATAAATATATTTTTGAAAAAAATAAATCAAATTATTTTATTAATAATTTAAGTTATCCCGCTATAGAATCCAATAATTTTGAAGATCACGGATCTGATCCTATAAAAATTTTCCACCGAATAATAGGATAAATTTAAAAGCACGAATAACCTAGAGGAAAAATTTTAATCAATCATCAAGATAAATATGAAAATGTGAACTAACTTATCACTTACGGCCAACGTTTTAAATTTGTCTTCCAAGTGGAAGAAATAATTTCACAATAAGTTGTTAAAAATTGATTTGTGAATATCTAATTAACTAGCAAAACGAGAGTTATTTTATTTTATTTTTAATAATTCAGATATTCAATTCTTCGAATTGATTAATCTTGAAAGCGACCGATCTAGTCCAATGAAAATTTTTCATCGACCACCAAGATAAATAAAAATTGCTCATGAAAACTCATCTAAAATGATCAACATTTTTAGAGTTGTCATTCCATTAAAAAAGAATTCCTATAATGTACTATAGTTGAGATTTAATCTTTAAATGTCTAGTTAACCATTTGAAAAATCTAACCGCTGCACTATTATTTAGAGACTATTTTATTTTATTTTAGAACAAATCCCATGTACTTAGCAGACACACACATTAAAAAAAAAAAATGATAATCTCAATTAAGTTCATTAATTATTCCTGGGATGGCAGATCCAGCTTAAGGAAATTTTTCATCAAGATGTGCGTTTGGTTCAAGTTATTACACATAACCTTGGTTATGTGATTACCAAGTAATCACATAACCAAGGTTATAGGGAATGAAACATAACCATTGGTTGTTTGGTTCAATTTAGGCAATCCAATAAAATCTTGTTTGTTTGGAGGTTTTAGTATATAATCTAATATGATATTTTACCATATTACCCTTGATTTAATAATGATAATATTATATATATATATATATATATATATATAATTAGATTTTTTTGTTTATTATTATTATTATTATTATTTTATATTTTATGATTTTTTGATTTAATAATGCCATTAGGCTCGGCATGTTGACACAACATCAAAACCACCATATCGTTCTAGGCGAGATACCCTAGCTCAAAACAGTATTTTAAATCACTGTGTGATTAAAGGATGCAGGACTCAGAAAGAAAAAAATGAAATATGGTAGCTCGAACTTTAGCCATTTAATCTCATCAAATAATCTTGCAAAACAACAATATGCAAGGAAGGCAAAGAGATTGTAATTTGTAGTTCAAAGCAAAGTACAGAATAATGAATTATCAATAGGAAAAAAATAGACAAACAAATGTAATAAGTAAAATTGGTTCCATGATAAGTGGAAATGAAATGCAATGGATGAGAAAGACACTTTCAATCCAAATCGATTGCAGGAGTGGACTTTCTTGTATAGTTTCAAGTGTCAGCAAATTGTCATCAGATTGTAAACTTTCTATAAGTTGTACTGCAATTGTCTCATCTCGTGCAAGCATTGCATGACAGAGACAAAATGTGTAACTAAAAGCTGGTTATCTACTTCTTATGCGGTCCCTGGACGAAGTAACTGAAAATGGGCAATCGGAGACAAAATCACAGAATTGACATTTCCATTTCTCATCCTCTGACACAAAGCTTGCTTCCCTGTATCCCAACCAAAACTCAAGGCCCCTGTTGATCTGTGTCTTAAGCCAATTAGAATCATAGGGAAAATAGTATTCTTCTAGTAATGACTGATCGGATTGCAACTCGTATCTGCATGAATAAAGCAATGTACTGCTAAGTTTGTCATTAGTTGAAAGAAAACACTTCATTGTAAGTCCATCTTGTGGTTGTTACCTCAGGAGGAGTTGTTCGTCGGATTGGGATAGCAAACTAGACGTATCTCGGAAATGAGATAATTCATCATCAAGAGTCTGTAGGCAATAAATAAATGAGATCACAACCAAGAGCAGCACCTTTCAACCCACATTTGCTGCATTTTAACTTTGATGCTCGCTTTAGTTCTAACTCAAAGTTTTTCACGATTTCTCTAGAAAAATACACTTGGGGAGCCCTAAGTACACAATCACCAAACAGAAAAAGGATCAGTAAGGAAGAAGCATAAACCATCTAAGCTCCAAAACTCCAAATGATAAGAAGGAATCGCTGAAGGCACAAGAATAAACACTAGATATGGATTTAACTAGTGATGTAACAATCGGTGGAAAGAATGTGACAAGCTAGAAAATTAAATCATCATACGCAATTACTTTAAAATCCCATAATTCTGAAACATTTATCGAAGAAATAACTTACCATACAACGCACTTTTCATGAACATATATTCCATCAGGCTGGTTTGCTTCCTCCAATGCAGTGAGTTTTCCATCTTTGTAGCAATACATAGGTCCAGAAGCCTGCAAATGGCAATTTGTTAAAAAAAATATTGTTGCAGAATATCCACTGCAAAAACAATCAGCGGAGGAAAATGCAATGTACCTGCCTTTTTTGAATCGGAGGAAAATGTAGTACCAATGCTGGGTAAGGACACACCATCATCAAAACATAAATATAACAACAAAACTTAATAATATAAACATTTTTGAACCAGCAATACAGACACCAAATACATACTATCATCAAACAAAATACAAACAGAAAATAACATACTATCATCAAGTTCAATCTAAAATGACATTCATCCAATAAGTTTTGACAAACAAATTTTTTTTTTGCAAGATTCTTGTTAATTTGTAGTTGAACGAATGGACCAGATGACTTACCTTGACTAGGACCTTGGATTTCCCCATCACTTTCACCACCTCTCCAACATACGAACTAGGCTTCTGAAGCAGTTGCAGCTCTTCTCGGAGCATTCTGACTGCAACCACAACGTACAACAACAGACAACCAGAAAAGTTATTGCAATGGATCTGACCCTTTCTTATTGCTAAAATCTCTGTTAAGAATCCGAAACTAAATTTCTAGCAGAACAAGTAAAATCACATTGGGAACCACTTCTATCGAGTATCAAAAAACCTAAACCTTCTCAGGATTAGGGCATCGTGGAAAATGGTGGCAAAACACACATTGAGGGTTGGGATTCCTAACCGCGAGAGTTGAGATCGTTCCGTTGGGCCTCGAGGCGCTGGAGGTTGTTCGCCTTCTTCCTGATCTGGAGCTGGAGATCATGGATGTACTGGACATAGTACTGCCGCAACCCCTTGCCTCCGCCTCCTCTCACCTGCGTCGTTGGCGCGCACATCTCGCCCTCCACCTCCACCGGTTGCTTTTTCTCCACCACGGCGGACGCCATCGCCTTCCGCCTACCTCACCGCTGTCGTCACTGCGTCTCGTTTCCCCTTGATTTCGCTCGGCCTTGGGTTCGCAATGGGCACTCTCTCTAGGGCTGATAAATTAGATCGCTACGAGAGGGAAAGGTTGTGCGCGAGAGGAGGAGCGGTGAACAATGGCTAGGTTATTTTTTTTTTTTTGTGAATCGGGAGCCATCCGAATGGCAGATTGAAATTTGATAGATCTGTAGGGTTATTTTTGTCTCAAATGGCAAATAATGAAGGATAATTTTGTCTTAAAATTTTTGTTAACCCCGGAATCAAGGATAACCCCACTTTTCTTAGGTTTTGTGATTCCGGGGTATATGCCCAAATTGCTGATGTGTCAGGCATGCATCATGACTTCGGAATCATCAATTACTTAAACCAAATAAGGTTATCCTTGATAACCTTGGATGGATAACCAAGGTTATCAAGGATAACCCCGAACCAAACGCGTAGAGTTAATTAAAAATGCATACGACAACTAATTCAGAAGTCCAATATCGTTTGATTATGCCCCGAAAAAACGCACACGTTTATACTTTTGAAAGGTGGTAAATCACAAAAAGGCTTCTTCATAGTAGCCATGCAGAAGATGAGGCAAATGATCTTGATCTCTAACAGACGCCATAAATTAAGACGAAACATCCTTCGTGCAAGTCTCACCAGTGAAAAACGACAGACACACCAAATTTAATGATGGAACCAAGGAAAAAAAAATCAGAGCTATAGGAAACAAATAAACAGTGAAAAAATAACAAACAAACAAAAGAAAAGAAATAATACAAGTAGAGCAATAAGTTGGCCTTCTCTTTCTACACAAATATTGTGATTTTCTTAATCTGCATCAGATATTGTCGAAAGGAAGTAGAGCAGTGGTTTACCGTCATCCCTTGTTCCAAATCATGGAAGTGGCCCTGTGTTTTGGAGACCCTGGGCACGCTTGGGCCTCCACTCCGTTTGTGCCCTAAGAACCTCTGCCCCATCCTCCAGCCGTAGAAGATGCTGGCATTCCATGCCAGTCACCGGCGAGTCATCGGCACCAATGCTGGAGACAGCAGTGAGTGACTGCAGCATGCAGTCCCTCCCGCATTCCCTCCGATACTCCATTGTCAAGCCTGCAAGCTCATGGCTCTCCAGAATTGAGTTTGGTGCACTCTGCAGGATAAAAATCAAGACACAGCTTCCTAAAAAATAAAAATAAAAATAAAAAATAAAACCGTCACATCAACGGTCCCCAGAGCCAAGACACAGCTTCCTTCATGGTGTTATAAGTGATGTGAGTAATAATCGAAATAGGAATTGATTTTGAATGGAAAAAATAAAAATCTAAATAAGAATAACCAATGCGTTAAAAATAGAGAATGCCATACATAGTAAAAAACAAGGAGAATTAGTAGTCTCCGCTAGACAAACGGAGTCCCAGTTGCGAGTCTTGGGAGGAGAAAGAGAGAGCTAGAGTTCTTTTTCATAGAAAAACTATGAATGCAAGGAAACAGGGCCACATTACAAATTTTGTATGACTATAGTAAAATTCTCATAGTTCTTTTCAATGTAGTTAGATTGAAAAATTATTATTCCACCAATTAAATGAGTCAATTTCAATTCTAAAATCACATCAACAATGGATGGATTTTTCAAATCCAACTTCCATTTGGGAATATCCAACTCTCAATTCTAATATATTTTGGTACCAACTAGCAAAGTATTACCAAGATATAAACACTAGATAATTTACCTTTAATTTCTTTTAAACATCTATTTGATCATTCATTTCAAAGTCAAATTGAGAGAATGATAAACTAGTCATGTAATTGCTTAGACTTTGCCTCAATTCATATGAAGGCTTAATAAGTTCATAAATATTTTTTTCAGCAAATTTCCAAAAGGCGCACCTAAATTTCATTTTTCTCAAAAGGCACACTTATTCCAATTTAAACCCTCTGACAACTACTGACTTCTCTTCTTTTTTTTCTCGCTCATTTACATGCAACATTTAATCTCTTTTATTTCCTCTCTCCTAATTTTTCTCTCTTCTCTTTCCTCTAAAATTAAGCTTAATTTTAATCAACACTCTAAATTTATTTATTTTTTAATTGGACTCTAAGGAACTGTAGAAACCTACAAGAGTTGAAATGAGTCTGATTAAAGCTCTCTAAGTCCATCAATGAATTTTGACTGAAATCCATTGATGGACTAAAAAACTTGGATTTCTGAAATTTTACAATGAGATGAAAGTATGGAGTGTGTAGAAGGTATATATGGTGTCTAATCCTGGTCCTCATATTGGTAAGCAAAGTGATGATCGCATGCCAACTAGCATAGATTGTGGTGCTGATTTTCGAAGACCAGCACCATAGTGGTGTTGGTCTTCAGAAACCAGCACCAAAGTGTTGGTTGTGGGTGAAGTATGTGAGAAGCAATGGCTCATTTGACGACGTTCTCAACTGCGGAGAGGAGCATGATGGGAAGAACAAAAGGCGGTACCGCTACCACTACCATACTGCACGCCAGATCCAAGAAATGGAAATGTAACCGTACCACTCAATGATCCCCTCGCCTCCATTTTTTTTCTTCCAGCTCTAAACTTGAAAGAGATGAAGATCATAATCTATTCTAGATAAAAAGCATGAATAGATATAAACATTTGATATGATTCAATCTTAATGAACAAATAGGTTGTTTAAGGAATGCCACATGCTTTTCACATGCAGAAGCTTGTCGTCGTGATCCTCTCCTCATCGAGCGGGTCACCGCTTTTGACATGCTTCACCCACAACCAACATTGTGGTGCTAGTTTCTGAAGACCAACACCATTATGGTGCAAGTCTTCAAAACTAGCACCACAGTCTATGTTAGTTGGCATGCGATCATAACTTCGCCTACGTGTATTTGGACTAGGATTAAACACCATGTATACCTTCTACACACTCCACACTTCCATCTCACTGTTAAATTTCAGAAATCCAAGTCTAGATTATTCATCAATGGACTTCAGTCAAAACCCATTTGATGGACTTAGAGAGCTTTAATCGGACTCATTCTAACTCCTGTATGTTATTACAATTCCCTAGAGTCCAAGGGTGCCCATCATTATCATCGTAAAAGATTTTCAGCATTGCTCAGAAGGTTTAGAAAGTTTCAGACTTTGTTGTGAATTAACACAGGCCTATAACTTCATATAGGAGACTCAGAATCAAGATTTCTCACCATATATACCTTCTACACACTCCACACTTCCATCTCATTATAAACATTTAAAAATTCAAAAATCCAAGTCATCCAAGTCTATCAATGAGTTTTGGTCAAAATCTATTGATGGACCTACAGAGCTCCAATCGGACTCATTCCGACTTCAGTAGATTTCTACAGTGCCCTAGAGTCCAAAGGTGTCATCCGTTATCATCGTGAAAGATTCCCAACATTGCTTTGAAGCTTTAGAAAGTTTCAGGCTTTGTGTCAATTGACATGGGTCTATAACTTTGTGTAGGAGACTCAAGACTAGGATTTCTAAAGACCAACATCACTGTGGTTCAAGTTTTCGAAACCAACACCACAGTCTGTGTTGGTTTCTGAAGACCAACACTGTTGTGATGTAGGTCTTCGAAACCAGCACCACAGTCTGTGCTGGTTGGCACGCGATCATAACTTTGCCTACTTATATTAGGACCAGGATTAGACACCACATATACCTTCTACACACTCCACACTTCCATTTTATTGTAAAATTTCAGAAATCCAAGTCGTCTAGATCATCAATGGGTTTTGGTCAAAACTCATTGATGGACTTATAGAGCTCTGATCGGGCTCATTTCAAGTCCTGTAGGTTATTACAATTCCCTAGAATCCAAGGGTGCTCATCGTTATCATCATAAAAGATTCTCAATATTGCTCAAAAGGTTTAGAAAGTTTCAGACTTTATTGTCAATTGACACGGGTCTATAACTTCATGTAGGAGACTCAGAACTAAGATTTCTCACTATATCTACCTTCTACGTACTCCACACTTCCATCTCATTACAAAAATTCAAAAATCCAAGTCATCTAGGTTTATTAATGAGTTTTGGTTAAAATTCATTAATGGTGGACCTAGAGAGCTCCGATCGGACTCATTCTAACTCTTGTAAGTTTCTACATTTGGCCTAGAGTCCAAGGGTACCCTCTGTTATTATCGTAAAAGATTCCCAACATTACTTAGAAGGTTTAGAAAGTTTCAAACTTTGTGTCAATTGACATGAGTCTATAACTTCGTGTAGGAGACTCAAGACTAGGATTTCTCACTATATCTCCCTTCTATACACATTCACCTCTTCCATCTCATTTCAAGTTTTTAGAAATCCGAGTTTCCTAAGTCTATCAATGGGTTTTAGTCAAAACTCATTAATGGACCTAAAGAGCTCTGATCAGACTTATTCCAACTCCTATGTGTTTATTAGGTGAACCTAAGTCCAAATAAGCCCTCGTTTACTATTTTAAGGGTCTCCCAATAGTGATTAAAACGATTTGAAACTTTCATGACACTATGGTGGTGGTCTTCGAAAACCAAAACCACAATGATGTTGATATTTAAGCTATGATGTTGGTTTCTAAAGACTAACACCAAAGTAATTTTTATTTTATTTTATTGCTATTTTTATTAATAAAATCATCTTTATTAATTCTATTTTATTATTCTTTTATAATTAGATATTAAAAATAGAAGATATTAAAAAATTGATGTTTTATTAATTTTATTTTATATTTTTATATTTTTAATTAAATTTTTAATATAAAAAAATAAAAATAAACAAATTTAGAGTATCGATTAAAGTTTAAATTATTTTTAGAGGAAAGAGAAGAGAGGAAAATTAGGAGAGAGGAAAGAGAAGAAATTAAATGCTACATGCAAATGAGAAAGGAAAGTGAAAAGGAAAAGTCAGTAATTAGGTAAAATTGTAATCAGTTGTGTCTTATGGGGAAAACCAAACTTGCAGTGCGTCCTTTGGTAATTTGTTGTTTTTTTTACTTGGACATACATATCCTTCAAATCGGAGCCTTGGTGAATAGCCTCTTACAATGTATAGTAAGATTACGTACAACAACCCTAAGGGTGCGTTTGATTTAAGTTATCATATATAACCTAGGTTATGTGATTATCCAGTAATCACATAAACAAGGTTACGGGGAATAAAATATAACCTAATATTGTTTGGTTCAACATAGGTAATGTAACAAAAACTTATTTGTTTGAAGGTTTTAATATATAACCTAGTTTAATATTTTACTATATTACCCTTAGTTACAAAGCCAACCACACAAATTATTATTATTTTTTGCATGACTATAGTAAAATTCTCATAGTTCTTTTCAATATAGTTAGATTGAAAAATTATTATTCCACCAATTAAATGAGTCAATTTCAATTCTAAAATCACATCAGCAATGCCTGGATTTTTCAAATCCAACTTCCATTTGGGAATGTCTAACTCTCAATTCTAATCTATTTTGGTACCAACTAGCAAAGTATTACCAAGATATAAACACTAGATAATTTACCTTTAATTTCTTTTAAACATCTATTTGATCATTCATTACCAAGTCAAATGGAGAGAATGATAAACTACTCATGTAATTGCTTAGACTTTGCCTCAGTTCATATAAAGGCTTAATAAGTTCATAAATATTTTTTTCAACAAATTCCCAAAGGGCACAAGTTTGGTTTTGTCTAAAAGGGGCGCACAAGTTTCATTATTTCCAAAAGGTGCACTTATTCTAATTTTATCCCTCTGACAATTACTAACTTCTCCTCTTTTTTCCTCTATCATTTGTATGCAACATTTAATCTCTTCTATTTCCTCTCTCCTAATTTTTTCCTCTTCTCTTTCCTCTAAAATTAAGCTAAACTTTAATCAACACTCTAAATTTGTTTATTTTTTAGTTGGACTCCAAGGTACTATAGAAACCAATAAGAGTTGAAATGAGTCTGATCAAAACTCTCTAAGTACATCAATGGATTTTGACCAAAATCCATTAATGGACTAGACAACTTGGATTTCTAAAATTTTACAATGAGATGAAAGTGTGGAGTGTGTAAAAGGTATATATGGTGTCCAATCCTAGTCCTCATATTCATAGGCAAAGTTATGAACGCGTACCAACTAGCATAGACCGTGGTGCTGATTTTCGAAGACCATCACCACAGTGTTGGTTGTGGGTGAAGTATGTGAGAAGCAGCGACTCACTCGACGACATTCTTAGCTGCGGAGAGGAGCATGATGATGAACTTCTGCAGCAGCACTCGTTGCTGCCTCTGCCGTCATCGCAGCAAGCTGACAGGAAGAACAAAAAGCGCTACCACTACCACACCGCCCGCCAAATCTAAAAAATGGGAACGTAAGGGTACCACTCAATGACCCCCTCGCCTCCATTTTTTTTCTTCTAGTTCTAAACTTGAAAGAGATGAAGATCATAATTTATTCTAGATAAAAAGCATGAATAGATATAATTATTCGATATGATTCGATCTTAATGAAGGAATAGGTTGTTTAAGGAATGCCACATGCTTTTAACATGCAGCAGCTCATCGTCGTGCTTCTCTCCACAGCTGAAATGTCATCGAGTAGGTCATCACTTCTGACATGCTTCACCCACAACCAACATTGTGATGCTATTTCTGAAGACCAACACCACTGTGGTGTAGGTCTTCGAAACCAGCACCACAGTCTATGCTAGTTGGCACGTGATCATAACTTTGCCTACGTGTATTAGGACCAGGATTGGACACTTCTACACACTCGACATTTCCATCTCACTGTAAAATTTTAGAAATCCAAATCGTCTAGACTCATCAATGGGTTTCAGTCAAAACTCATTGATGGATTCAAAGAACTCTCATCGAGGACTCATTCCAACTCCTGTAGGTTACTATAGTTCCCTAGAGTCCAAGGGTGCCCATCGTTATCATCTTAAATGATTTTAAGCATTGCTCAGAAGGTTTAGAAAGTTTCAAATTTTGTTGTCAATTAACACGGGCCTATAACTTCATATAGGAGACTCAGAATCAAGATTTCTCACCATATCTACCTTCTACACACTCCACACTTCCATCTCATTACAAAAATTTAAAAATCCAAGTCATCTAGGTCTATCAATGAGTTTTAGTCAAAATCTATTGATGGACCTAGAGAGCTCCGATCGGACTCATTCCAACTTCGGTAGGTTTCTACAGTGCCCTAGAGTCCAAGGGTGCCCCCTCCGTTATCATCGTAAAAGATTCCCAGTATTGCTTCGAAGGTTTAAAAAGTTTTAGATTTTGTGACAATTGACATGGGTCTACAACTCTATGTAAGAGACTTAAGACTAGGATTTCTGAAGACCAACATCATTGTGGTGCAGGTTTTCGAAACCAACACCACAGTTTGTGTTGGTTTCTAAAGACCAACACCGTTGTGATGCAGGTCTTCGAAACCAGCACCATAGTCTGTGATAGTTAGCACACGATCATAACTTCACCTATGTGTATTAGGTCCAAGATTGGACACCATATATATCTTCTACACACTCCACACTTCTATCTCATTGTAAAATTTTAGAAAGTCATTTAGATTTTGTTTTTAATTGACACGGGCCTATAACTTCATGTAGGAGACTCAGAACCAATATTTCTCACTATATCTACCTTCTACATATTCCACACTTCCATCTCATTACAAAAATTTAAAAATCCAAGTCATCTAGGTTTATCAATGAGTTTTGGTTAAAATTCATTGATGGACCTAAAGAGCTCCGATCAGACTCATTCTAACTCCTATAAGTTTCTACATTTGCCCTAGAGTCCAAGGGTACCCTCTGTTATCATCGTAAAAGATTCCCAGCATTGCTTAGAAGGTTTAGAAAGTTTCAAACTTTGTGTCAATTGACATGAGTCTATAACTTCGTGTAGGAGACTCAAGACAAGGATTTCTCACTATATCTCCCTTCTATACACATTCACCTCTTCCATCTCATTTCAAGTTTTTAGAAATCCGAGTTTCCTAGATCTATCAATGGGTTTTAGTCAAAACTCATTAATGGACCTAAAGAGCTCTGATCAGACTCATTCCAACTCCTATATGTTTATTAGGTGAACCTAAGTCCAAATAAGCCCTCGTTTACTATTTTAAGGGTCTCCCAATAGTGATTAACAAGATTTGAAACTTTCATGACACTGTGGTGCTGGCCTTCGAAAACCAAAACCACAGCGATGTTGATATTTAAGCTATGATGTTGGTTTCTAAAGACACCAACACCAAAGCAAATTTTATTTTATTTTATTACTATTTTTATTAATAAAATCAGCTTTATTAATTTTATTTTATTATTCTTTTATAATTAGATATAAAAATAGAAGATATTAAAAACTAAAAAAAATATTTTTGACGTTTTATTAATTTTATTGTTTTAATTTTTTATTAACTTTTTTCAAATAAAAATAAAAATAAACAAATTTAGAGTGTCGATTAAAGTTTAAATTATTTTTAAAGGAAAGAGAAGAGAGGAAAATTAGGAGATAGGAAAGAGAAGAGATTAAATGTTACATGTAAATGAGAGAGGAAAAATTAGTAATGATCAAAAGGGTAAAATTGTAATCAATTGTGTCTTTCGGGAAAAACCAAACTTGAAGTGCGTCCTTTAGAAATTTGTCGTATTTTTTTACTTGGGCATACATATCCTTCAAATGGGAGCCTTGGTGAATAACCTCTTGCAATATAGAACAACACTGCGTATAATAACCCTAAGGGTGCGTTTGGTTCAAGTTATCATGTATAACCAAGGTTATGTGATTACCTGGTAATCACATAACCAAGGTTATGAGGAATAAAACATAATCAAATGTTGTTTGGTTCAACCTAAGTAATGCAACAAAAACTTGTTTGTTTGAAGATTTTAATGAATATCTTAGTTTAATATTTTACCGTATTACCCTCAGTTACAAAATCAACTATTATTATTATTATTATTTATTTTTTTAATGTTTTTTTACTTTTCTTTTTCTTGTATTTTTTTTACTTTTTTATGTGTTTTTTTTATGTGTTTTTTTTTATTTTTTTATATTATTTATATTTATATTTTTTTACATTTTTAAAATTTTTATTTTTTATTTATTTATTTTATTTTTAAATTTTTATAAAGTTTTTATTTTTTATTTTTATTTTTTAAATTTTTTAAAATTTTTTAAATTTTTAAATTTTTTAAAAATGTTTAAAATTTTTTAAAATTTAAATTTTTTATTTTTTATTTTTAAAATTTATATATTTTTTTAAAAATTATTTTTTAAAATTATTAATTTTTAAAAATTTTAAAATTTTTTAAACATTTTTAAATATTTTTTTACATTTTTTTCTCTTTTTTCTATGTTTTTTCTTATCGGAGGGTATTTTTGGTAAAAAAAATTCGATAACCTCGGAATCAAGAAAAACCTTAGTTTTATGAGGTTTTCCGATTCCGGATTGCATGACCCTTTTGCTGACGTGTCGGGCATGGAACATTACTCGGGAATCATCGAATACCTAAATCAAACAAGATTTTTGTTGATAACCTTGGATGGATAACCAAGGTTATCAAGAATAACCCCAAACCAAACGCACCCTAAATGATCTGACTCTTTCCAGGATCCATTATATATATATAGAGATCTTTTCTTCAAGATCACATTTAGAAAAGCAACCTTGATGTCCATTTGATAATCTCAAGATTATAAATGCACGTTAATGCTATCAACACTCAAGAATCAAATGTGTTTATTCTCTCCTATTTAAATCACTTAGCAACTGGCCTTTTGAATTTATTTTTTGACTCATCAAATTTAAGCTTGTTTTTAAATAATCACTTGCAACCTGTAGAGGTGGACCCCAAAGATGGATCGATCACAACCAAACCTGTGCCCTAGCCCAACCCGACACACATTCATCGATACACATATATCTATGCACCACAAGTAATAGTTTGCTTATAAGGGCATGAGATTTTCAAGAGATTTGTAAAATGAAAAAGTGGAAGAAAAAAAATTCTAACCATTGTGAAGGTAAGATATGAGGTTTATAGTTTAAGAACGATAGTAAAATTTTAAAGCCACTCTTTCATTCTAAAATTAACAATATAGGTGGGGCTCTGGTACCTAATGATGAAAATTATACATAGACATTAAATAAAAATAAATAAATAAATAGACATGTGTGATTTGATAATGTAAGGTTTAAAATAAAAATCATAGGAAGGTTTTTTTGATTGTGGAGAATGATAAACTTTTATATTTTCGATGTGATATTGACATAGCATATTGGAGACAAAAAAAAGAAAAAAACTCTTATAGGTTCTAACCATTGGAAATGCAAACCCTTTATATTTTTTCTCCTTTCAGGACCAAACAAAATCAAAGCACCCATAAGAGAGCATGATACTTAATTGAAATCCTAAATCCAACATAACGTGCATGCACAATAAATGTAGATAATTAATTGCCAGGTCCGGGTAGTTCGGATCCTCTGTCCCGAAATCTCTCTGTCCCCATGTCCCACTGTCGATCGGACGGTCCAGATCACATCTCAAGGCATTATGACACATCACAAAGATACTGCACACATCTTAAAGATGCCATGATGTCTTGAGATATGATCTGGACCGTCCGATCGGCAGTGGGACATGAGGACAGAGAGATTTCGGAACAGAGGATCCGAACTGAGGCCCGGGAAACATTATTTGGAAGCAACTAGATAATATTCAGATAAGGTGGAGCATGATCCAAATAGATTTCCTGTTAATAATACATAAATGCGGGAGTAGGATGGTGCCACAGTGCTATTTGTGGGTTCAACACCCCCACTAAAAAAAACTATAATTTAGGAATGAATTTTAGCAGCGAAATTAATTTGTCGTAAATTAGCAACAAATATAACAACGAAAAAAAGTTATCATAAAACAATAACAAAATTAGCAACTAAAAAAGTTTTCGTTGCAAAATTAGCGACAAAACAATTTGTCGTAAATTCATCGTTAATTAGTAACAAAAATTGAACTCGTCGTTAATTTGTGATGATTTTAATATTCGTCACAAATTAGCGACCAATTATGGATTCCTTGGACAAATAAATTTTGGACCGGCCTCAATTTAGTAAATTTAGCGATCAATATATAATTTATCATTAAATTTGTGACAAAGTTAGATTTCGTAGCTAAATTTGGAATATTAGATTTAGCGACAAATAAGGTATTCATCGCTAATTCAATGACGAATAAAGTATTTATTGCTGAATTTAAATTTTCTAACTCTCCCGCTCGCACGTAGCTATCTGCTTGTTCTCTCCAACTCACAAAGCACGTCAATCTCCTCCAATAATCTCCGATTCTTTCCCTCCTCTCCCCTCCCCTCCACACCTCTCGCGGCCGACCACAAAGCACGTCTGCCGCCCGGCCTCACGGTCGAGCACAAGCGCGGCTGGCCTCGCCGCCGCTGTTGCTTTCCCCTTGCTGAAAAGTAGCCACATCATCCAGTCTTCTACAGGTCTGGACGTCAACATCTTCATCTTCTCCGAACTCCGATCAACCATCATCCACAAACTTGGTTGATTTCCTTGATATGTGATTTGATCCTTTGATCGTTTGTATGAATTCACTGTTCATTGATTGTATTAGACTCATCTTCCATGTTTAAGATGTCACCGATTTAGTTTGAATTGAACGATGCACGTGAAGTGTTTGATGAATGCCCCCAAACACTACTTTGAGTTCATTGGATTCGGATTGGTTCATTTCTGTGATATGTTGATTGTCTATTTGATGTGTTGATTATTTGTATGAATTCTTGTTGAATGTTTGTAATATATTCCATGTTTGATACTTAGAATGTCATGCATTTAGTTTTGATTGAATGTTGCCAGTTAGGTGTTCAAATAAATGTTTCTTACATGTTTGTTACTTAGTTAATTAATGCAATTCTTAGTGTTAGTTCTCTTGTCATGCTATTCTGTTTGAGTCATTCATTTGGATGCAATTCAATTGAATTAGATTTGGATTCTCCAAAAATCTAAATGATGTAGTATTTTCTATGGAATTTAAAGACTATAAAAGTTGTTTGTGCACCATGACACTACAAAAATTTCCAGCAATACCGACGAAATTATCCGTCGGTATTCCGTCGGTACTGGGCCTTACCGACAGATTACCGACGGATATTAATCTGTCGGAGGATATGCATCGGAACCTATTTTCCCGACGGGGGGAATATTTCCGTCGGTATCTACCGACAGAAATATATTTTCGTCGGTAAACACGCGGACACCTGGCACCCCAGTTTTCCGACGGAAATATAACTTCCGTCGGAGAAGGGGCTCTGATAAAAAAACTTCGTATCGTAATTTCTGACGGAAATGGTATTTCCGTCGGTATCTTACGATATGGAATACCGACGGAATACAGATTCCGTCGGTATTCCATCAGTAAAAGAAAAAAAAACTGACAGATTCTTTTTGTATTCCCATTCACCCCATGTATACAAATTATAATCACAAATACAATCACAGATATAATCACAATCACAGATATAATAACAAATACCGACACAGATGCAATCACAATTTACAAATAAACTAACCCAATCACAGATACAATCACAGTTTACAAATAAACTAACTCAATCACAGTTTACATATTCTAACAAAACATATATAAACAAACATAATATAAACAAAGTATTTCCGTGCTCAAATATATAAATTCATACCATGATAACAAATACTCCAAAAACAACTAAAAGTGTAAAATCCTGTAAAAAGTAAAATACAATAAATTATGATGAGATTGATATTGATCTATAATTCAAAATGTTACATAGATGTATAATGAATTTTACATTTAAAAAAATAAATACCTAGATAGAAAGAAAATGATGATGATGATGATGATGATGATCGTGCTGAATATATACACCATGACGCCTGAAACATATAATAATGTAAATATTAGAAATGAGCAGAGTAAAATAAAACAATCAAATATATTTTGCATGTAACTGTTGAGACCGATTATGTAGCTAGAGGGGGGGGGGGGTGAATAGCTCAGTGCGCTCGTCTTGGTCTTCGTTGCTTGTTTCTTCAAGATATGCAGCGGAAAATACAAAGAAACAAAATACACAACGCTAACAAGAGGATTTACTTGGTATCCACCTCACAAGAGGTGACTAATCCAAGGATCCACATACTCACGCACCCTCCACTATGAAAAACACTCCTTTATGGTAACTACCAAAGGCGGAGAAGCCCTACAATACTCTCAGTACAAGAAGAAGACAAGGGGAAAACAAATACAAGAATTCTTACAGGTTTGACAACTGAAAGCCCTAACCCTAGCTTCTCTTTCTTGCTTTTGATCCGCCTCTTGACTTGGAAAACTTCCAAGAACCTTCAAGAACTGGCGATCTAAACTTCAGAGAGATGCTGTGGAGTCGCTGGTGAAGATCTGAGATGAATGTCGTGTAAGCTCTATCGAGATAACAGCTCGCCAGCAGCTAAATACGATGCCAATGGTCGGATTCCGATCGATTGGATTGCTCCCAATCGATCGGGGAGACTTTGGATCGATCGGACGATTGATCCAGAGTGCCTCTATGCTCTCGAAAATTGCCTGGATCGATCGACTGATCGATCCAGGGCTTATCGCGCGAAATCACAATTCTCAATCGATCCACTGATCGATTGGGGGATCTAGATTGATCGACCGATCGATCCAGCGCCGTTCTGTACGATCGCGCACTCGCCCAATCGATCCACTGATCGATTGGGAAGAGGCTTGTCGCGAAGACTCGCCCAATCGATCGGCCGATCGATTGGGCATGAGCCAATCGATCGACTGATCGATCCAGCTCATGATTTCTTCCTAAAATCAAGTCTAAAGCCTCCTAAACCAACATCTGGTCAACCATGACCTGTTGGTTCATCGTGCCTAGCATCCGGGTCACCCTTGACCTGCTAGGACACCTTCACCAAGTGTTCGGTCAATCCCTTTGACTCACTTGGGCTTTCTCCTCGTGCCAAGTATTCGGTCAATCCCTTTGACTCACTTGGGCTTTCTCCTCGTGCCAAGTATTCGGTCAATCCCTTTGACCTAATTGGACTTTTCTCCTCGTGCCAAGTATCTGATCAATCCCTTTGACCTACTTGGTCTTTCCAACACCAGATGTCCGATCAGCCTTGATTCATCTGGATTTTCTCGTGCTTGACTTCACTCACCAGGACTTCCTTCTGCCTAGCTTCACTCACTAGGTCTTTCACCTGACTTCACTCACCAGGATTTCCTTCTGCCTAGCTTCACTCACTAGGTCTTTCACCTGGCTTCACTCACCAGGATTTCCCTTCTGCCTAGCTTCACTCACTAGGTCTTTCACCTGACTTCACTCACCAAAACTTTCACCTGACTTCACTCACCAGGATTTCCCTTCTGCCTAGCTTCACTCACTAGGTCTTTCACCTGGCTTCACTCACTAGGATTTCCAGTCAAGTATCCAGTCAATCTTGACCTACTTGACTTTCCTTCACACATGAGCAATTGCACCTGCAATCTTCATGTATTGTCAAACATCGAAACCACAACATCAAGACTCGAGCTTGACTCAATTCAAGCTCAGTCAACACGGTCAACCTTAACCTGGGGAATATTACACCAACAATCTCCCCCTTTTTGATGTTTGACAATACCTTCTTTAAGTTAGGCTAGTCCCATAGCCTCAACCTTCTTCATGCCACTAGGTAATGGAAACGTAAGTTAACCTTACATTTCCCCCCTAAGAGGGCAAACTCCCTCTTAGATAATGAAGGCCTAACTTAAACCCTTCATTCTCCCCTTATTGACACACATCAAAAAGAAACTCTCCCCCTGAAGAGTTACTCACCGTTGTTCACAACTTCACTCAATGTGCACAACATGATTCAAATAAAGGTCTCATACCCTTTATTTTCATCAAATACTCATCCTTGAGCATATACCAATAAACAATGAAAATATCCACTCTCCATTGTATTCCAATGCTCAACCTTGAGCATTTTTACTAAAGAAGGTAAAACCACCTTCCAAGGTGTATGAAAATAATTTTTCATGTCCTTAAAGAGTAACTCCCCCTAAAGACATGCACGTAACTTCTGTCACCAACAATGACTTGAAATCCCTAAACCTTTAGGAAACCTAAAATTAGATGTTTTGAGGTTCAACAATTCAATATTGAAACCAAACCTCAACCTAAACTTCTACTTAGTCTTCCTTAACCAATCCGTCCTTGTTTTCATCATGAAAACTCCCCCTGATTGTATACAAATGTGTTTTGAGGGGTTAGAAATGATTATCTTGACTAAAGATGGTCCAAAATGTTGAAATCAGGCTTTACCAGCCAAAATCAGCATTCCCAATCGATTGGAGTTGAGTCTCAATTGATTAAACCTGCTTGAATCGATCCATTGATCGATTTAGGAGGGCTGGATCGATCGGTGGATCGATCCAGGAAGCTTCTATTCGTGAGAAGCTTGCTCTCAATCGATCGCCCGATCGATTGAGACCCTTCAATCGATCAGGTAATCGATTAAAGCTCTGAAAAAGCTGAAATTCCATTTCAGTCAATTTCAGAAACCCCTAGAAAAATCTACAAAATTTCAAAAATCGTGAAACTTGTTGTAGACATTATTTAGAGCATATAGTATCATGGAAAAATAGTTTTATAAGAAAATACTTCATATTTTCAAAAATTGACACAAGCTTGAAAACTTGTAAAAACTTTAGTGTTTTCTTCAAGTTTGTGCTCAACTATTCAATGATGATTACTATCAAAAGATAGCCTTCACCAAGGTTTTCCAAAAGCATTTTAAAATGATTTTCAAAACCAATATCCAACCATGTTCCTTGGGCTCAATGCATATGACTTGTACATTAGCTTTCCCAATGATTGGAAAACACATAACTATGTGTTTTGATGAACTTAAAACTCAAAAGAATGCACAAAATCAACATCTTGAGTTTTGTTCATCATCCTAACATCTCACTTGTATTTAATGTGTATGAAACCACATACAAGTCACCTTATAGTTCTTAGTGAGATGTAAAGTTTGGTTTTGCCCTAATTTAGGAATCATGCATATCTATCTAGGCATTTTGAGGTTATGAACATCCACCAAGGATGTTATTTTTTTTAATAAATGTCATTTGTCCTTAAATTGCAAGGAATTAAAATAATGTATGATATGTTATGGCATACATCAAAAAGAAATAATTTTTAAAAGAAAATATCCTATAACTACATGATGTATGTATGACATGACATGGTATTTTTGTGGTTTTCATAATAAAATATGAATGCAAAAATAAATATGATGTCATGGCATATGATGGGCAAATAAAGCATGACAAATTAGCATAAAAGAAATACCTAGATTATCTATCTAAGTATCCTTAATCCTTAGCTAAATTAAAATTTAACTCTAGACTGCCCACTATTTCCCAAGAAAATGCCAAGATTCAATTTTGACATTTCTTTTGATTTTCCTAATTTTGTGCCAATTTAAATTAAGCATATTCCTCAAATTTTGACACAAATTACTCTTTTAAAGAGTAACAAATTAATATAAGGCTTAGACTTGCCTTTATCTTCCCAATAAAATGCCAACATCCCAACTTGGCATTTCTTTAAACTTGATTTCTTGTGCCAATTTAAAATTATATCTGATCCTGTCCGAGCGCTGAGTCGACGGACGCTGGGGACGTGGCACGCTTCGCTGTCTCCGACTGTTGGTGTAGATCTCCGGCGAACCTGCAAAGAAGCCGAGCCAGGAGGGGTTTCCCGGCGACGACCCTTCGACGCTCAAGTCAGGCGACGAGAAATAAGAGAGGTAGCGTAACTGTGGCTACAGTGAGGATTGCGCATACCTTCGTCGACGTCTAGGGGTCCTTATATAGGAACCCGAGGAGGCGCGGGCACGCTTCTCGATGCGTGCACGCTTCCCTAAACATACCTTAACGAGCCCCTGTCAGAAAAGTACCCCTGTCGCCTTCCGTAATCGTCCGAGCATATCCCGGATGTGACGGTGGAAGCTTCCACCGTATGATCCTGTGTACGGCTCGACCGCCACCCCTGCTGCCTATCAGCGGCAAACGTCTCGAGGATGATGTTATCCCCTGTCTCCTTTGTCCTCTTGCACCTCCTGTCTGTTCTAGGGCCGAGCGGTTCGGCCGCTCGGCAGGCATATCACTTCTGCCCCGGTTGTAGGTATTGGTCCGACTAGGAGGACTCCCGGTCGTATGCTCGGATGAGATTGCTCCTGCCTGTTTTTGTTGCCTTGTGCCCTGGCCGAACGGACAACCCGCTCGGCCATGAAACCTTTTTACGTTGAGCATCGGAAACCCGACCCCTAGTCGGGTTGTCTTTCATTCAGCTAGGGGATTCCCGGCAGGTCGGCCCTCTCAGTCCGGTCGGTCGGGTCTCAGGGTTGAATCTCTTGACCTTTGACCTCCACGTGTCGTTTACCTTCCGCCAACGAGGGTCCCATGTCCTTACCACCGGATCACATGCCTCCCCCTCAAGTCTAGTCGAAGGAGGCACTAAGTCCAACTGACTAGACTGCCGGTCGACTGGAGTGACACCGCTCTGCCACTTTCTGGAATGTCCCTCCTCACGACCGCTCGGCCTCTTACTGCCGCTGGCTTTGCTACCGTGTCGACGGTTAATGTTGACGCCCTTCGGATCTCCTCGGGATTCGTGCAAATCCTCTCCATTAAGACCGGGCACGCGCGCTGCGCGCCGTAATGACGCTCATTAAATGCACCCCTGTGGCATGGTGCCACGTGGCGCCTCCGCTGGCGTCATCGTATGGCTCAGCGATGTGTCCGATGGGACATCGACGGTTTGAAATGAATGGCCCGATGTGGGCCTCGGTTCCTGTAACCTGCATCCGACGGTCGAGGCCGATCGGGCCCGACCTTATAAAGCGTTCACCTTCTTCCTCCGCAGCACCCTTGCCTTCGCGTGTCCCGCAGCCTTCTTCGGTGCTTCAGCGTTCCGGCGACTCCGCTTTTTCGTTCTCCGACGATTCCCCGCCTCCTTCCTTCGACCCTCAGCTTCTCTGTAAGGTTCTTCCGCCTTTCTTCCTTTGATTCCTGTGTTTTCTTCGCGCTCTTGGCTGCGTTTCATCTTTTGGTTACTGCATTGCTCCTATTCTCGCTTGCGCATTTGCTTTCCCTTTCGATTTCTGCTTCCTCCGTTGCTCTGGCGATGACAAGTTCCTCTCAGCCTGCGGACCCGACTCTCGGCCCATGGTATACCACCATGAAATCGCGGTTCGATTAGCGCGATGTCGAGAGCCTGTTTAACGCTTTTGATATCCCCTCCGATTTTGCACTGATTTTACCTTCACCTTCCGCTCGGCCGCACAAACCACCGAGCGGCGCCTTTTGTCTTTTCCGCGACCAATTCGTAGCTGGTCTGCGGTTTCCCCTCCACCCCTTCATTATTGAAGTTTGCAACTTTTTTGGCATTCCGCTCGCCCAATTTGTTCCCAACACCTTTCGCCTCCTGTGCGGAGTTGTTGTCTTTTTTAAGATACACAACATTCCCCTCCGCCCGGAGGTCTTCTATTATTTTTATTAACCCAAGCAATCCGAGCCGGACATTTATCTGTTCCAAGCTCGGCCCGGCTTAGTCTTTTTTGATAAGTTGCCCTCTATCAACAAACATTGGAAAGAGAACTTTTTCTATCTTCGTGTTCCCGGACGGTTCCCCTTCCATACGAAATGGCAGGTCGGACCACCCATCTCTCCCGAGCTGAAGAAGTTTAAGACCCGACCGGACTATCTTCAAGCAGCGAATTTGCTAGCCGGTCTGAAGCTCGACATCAACAAGCTCCTACCTGAAGGAGTGATGTACATATTTGGTTTGAGTCCGAGCCGTACCCCCCTCCCCAGCAGCTTCGGTAAGAACTTCACTTATACATTTGCCTTGAGTTCTAACTGATTTCTTTCTCTTTTCTTTGCAGCAAATATCGTAATGGAGTCCGTGCTGTTCGGAATCTTGAAGAAGAAAGCGGCCGCGCTCGAAGCGGCAGCGGCCAAGGAAATGGATCAACTGGGCATTGCTCCGGTCGGCTCTCACGAGGATGAGAGTGAAGCGCAGGCAGGCGATTCGGCCGCTCAGGCTTGCCTATGGATGCCGCTGGCGGTGCAACTTCTAGCAAAGAACCGGCCGTTCGGGAGGAAAGCTCCGATCCGGAGGACGAACTCCCGCTCGATAGGAAAAGACGACGAGTTGAGAAGCCCCTCCGTTCGGCAACTTTCGCAGTGCTAGCGTCCGAGCGGACGGGCACCGCCTCTCCACGCGGTAAAGAACCATCGGTCGAGGTGCTCTCCTCTGACCGGACTCCCTCTCAGCTGGATGCGCAAGCGACCCCCCTCGAAGCAGTGCCGGTTGCTTCCCTTCCTCCTGCACCACAGCGAGTCCTCCGCTTGGGCATTTTGTCCACGTTGTCCAGCCCGACCTCTGATCCTTTGGCATCCGCTCAGATGACTCCGGGCCAGCGCCGTACTATCAGGGCCACTCTGCACCTCCCTACTGAGGCGTTCATGGCCGAGTCCGATCGGCCGACGGCTCCCGAGCACATGATCACTATGAAGGGGCCCCTTGCGGAGATGTGGGCGGACGCTCGGGCCCGTGTGGCCATGATACCGCTCGACAAGCTAGCTGACAGCCACATGCAGCAATCCACAGGGGTAAGGTTTATTTCTTTATGTAGTTTTCCCGATCGGCCTTTTAACCTTTCTGTGTTCATCAGCGATGGGTGGAAGAGATTGCTGTCTCCAACCGCTTGGCTATGGTGGAGGAGGAGCTGAAGAGGTTGAAGAGTCAAGGCGACCCGTCTTTTTCGAGAGGCCCTTCTTATGCCGAGCTGCAGAAGGAGCTCGACAAAACCAAGGAACTGTTAGAGGCCGAGAGAAAGAAGACAGCCGACCAGGCGTACATGCTGGACCAGCTTAACAAGCAGGTCAAAAGTTATGACCACAAAATTGAGCTCGCCACCACTCGGAAGAACACCGCCATCGCTGATCTGGAAAAGAAGAATGTGGAAGCCTGAGCTCTGCAGCAGCGTGTGAATGAGCTGGCCGAGCTGCTAGAAGGGGAGCAGAAAGGCCGTTTGGAGGAGGTGACCAAACTCCAGGACGATTTGAAGGCCTTGCAGGAGGCTCATGATGCTTCTCGTGCCGCCTTCAAAGAGTACCAAGAGGCGGAGCTGGGCCGCGTCGTTGCCTTAAGGCAAAAATACATCCGCTCGGCGGAGTTTGTGGAGAAGGTGTGCGACCGGCTGTTCATCGCCTTCGAGTTGGCCATCACCGCCACGGCGGACTACCTGAAGTCCAAGGGTCAGCTCCCCGAGTCCGTGGTCATCCCTGCTACGGAGCATGCGGCGCTTCTCACCACCATCCCCAAGCATATTTTTGACTTTCTTGAATGAAGTATTTTCAGTAATTCTTCTGACCGGCTAGACTTTAATTTTCCTGTGGCGTCTGTAACTTTTAAATGCTAATTTTAAATGAACGCCCACTCTTGCTGTGTTAGCCTTTCATTTCGAGTGTTCCTTTTAACTATGCCGACCGATCGCTAGACCTTTTTCCTGCAGGGAATTTATGAATTTCTTAATTTCGTCGATCGGTCAAACGACCCCTCACTCTGCCTGGGACTTCTGAGCTTGTCGCTGTGTTTTTCTCTACTGTGTCGATCGGTCAAATGACCTCCCATTGCCTGGGGTGAGCTTTTCGCTTAGTATTTTTCTTTACTATGCCGATCGGTCAAACGACTTTCCATTTTTCATGGACTTTTTGTTAGTGTCTCGTTGAAATGCTTCAACGTGGCGCTGCCTCATCTGGGGGGTTTATAGTCGCCAATCCGACTCTAAAGTTTAACGTCGCCGCTCGACGGTTTTCAAGTCGGAGGATTTATAGTCGCCGATTCGACTCTAGAGTTTAACGTCGCCGCTCGACGATCTTCAGGTCGGAGGGTTTATAGTCGTCGGTTCGACTCTAAGATTTAACGTCGCTGCTCGACGGTCTTCAGGCCGGAGGGTTTATAGTCGTCGGTTCGACTCTAAGATTTAACGTCGCTGCTTCGCCGTCACTCTAGGGTTTATAGTCTCCGTTCGACTCTAAGATTTAACCTCGCTGCTCGACGGTTTATAGTCGCCGGATCGACTCTAAGATTTAACGTCACGCTGACGGTCTTCCACCGGAGGGTTTATAGTAGCTGGTTCGACTTAAGATTTAACGTCCCGACGGTCTTCCGGAGGGTGTTAGACTCTAAGATTTAACGTCGTTGCTCGACGGTCTTCCGGCCGGAGGGTTTATAGTCGCCGGTTCGACTCTAAGATTTAACGTCGTTGCTCGACGGTCTTCTGGCCAGAGGGTTTATAGTCGCCGGTTTGACTCTAAGATTTAACGTCGCTGCTCGACGGTCTTCAGGCCGGAGGGTTTATAGTCGCCGGTTCGACTCTAAGATTTAACGTCGCTGCTCGACGGTCTTCAGGCCAGAGGGTTTATAGTCGCCGGTTCGACTCTAAGATTTAACGTCGCTGCTCGACGGTCTTCAGGCCGGAGGGTTTATAGTCGCCGGTTCGACTCTAAGATTTAACGTCGCTGCTCGACGGTCTTCCGGCCGGAGGGTTTATAGTCGCCGGTTCGACTCTAAGATTTAACGTCGTTGCTCGACGGTCTTCAGGCCGGAGGGTTTATAGTCACCGGTTCGACTCTAAGATTTAACGTCGCTACTCGACGGTCTTCAGGCCGGAGGGTTTATAGTCGCCGGTTCGACTCTAAGATTTAACGTCGCTGCTCGACAGTATACGCCCGACTGAACGACACGGGGTCTTCGCCATCGAGGCTGTGGCTCGGATAATATACGCCCGGCCGAACGGCATGGGGTCTTCGCCATCGAGCCTGTGGCTCGGATAATATACGCCGACCGAACGGCACGAGGTCTTCGCCACGCCTTCAAGCAGCTACCCGCTTGGCGCACAATGCTCATGCATTTGCTTTGTTCTTGTAACTTTCATTCTTGCAACCAAATGATACATCCGAACGGAATATTCATGAAATATATTACATCGGCGCACCTTTCATCCAGCTCGATATGGCTAGAGGTGGTTTGCGCTCCATGGTCTCTCTAGCCGCCGTCCATCCTCATCCTCCAAGTAGTAGGCTCCCGATCGGAGCTTCTCGACGACTTTGAAGGGTCCTGCCCAGGGAGCCTCCAGCTTGCCTACGTCGCCGACCGACTTCACTTTATTCCAGACCAAGTCACCCACCTGGAATGCTCGGGGAATCACGCGGCGATTGTAGTTCTGCTTCATTCTCTGCCTGTAGGCCATCAGCCGGACGAACGCTTTGTCACGCTCCTCATTGATCAAGTCCAATTCTAGCTGCCTCCGATCGAAATTATCCTCGTCGTAGTTCTGGATCCGGACGGACTCTACGCCGACTTCGACTGGGACGACTGCCTCGCCTCCATACACCAGGTGGAACGGTGTTACTCCCGTTTCCTCCTTAGGGGTCGTGCGGATGGCCCATAGGACTCCCGGCAGCTCGTCCACCCAGCTTCCTCCCATGTGGTCGAGTCGAGCCCGAAGAATTCGGAGGATCTCCCGGTTGGCTACTTCGGCTTGACCGTTGCTTTGGGGATACGCCACAGACGTGAAGTGCTGCTCAATGCCATATCCCTTGCACCATTCCTCGAGCTGCTTTCCGACGAACTGTCGCCCGTTGTCCGACACGAGTCGACGCGGAATGCCGAAACGATAGATGATGTGTTGCCAGATGAATTTCTTAACCATCTGCTCGTTTATCTTGGCCAATGGCTCAACCTCCACCCACTTGGAGAAGTAATCGACCGCCACCAATAGGAACCTCCGTTGTCCAATCGCCATAGGGAAAGGTCCTACGATGTCCATACCCCACTGGTCGAACGGGCAGGACACTGTGGACGCTTTCATTTCCTCTGTCGGCCTATGAGAGAAACTATGGTACCTCTGACAAGAAAGACATGTTGTGACGGTCCGAGCGGCGTCCTCGTGTAGAGTTGGCCAGAAGTATCCGGCCAGCAGGATCTTCCTAGCCAAAGACCGTCTGCCCGGATGACCTTCGCAAGATCCTTGGTGTACCTCCTGGAGATTGTACTTAGCGTCTTCTGACCTGACACACTTCAGCAGAGGTCGGGAGAACGCCTTTTTGTAAAGCTGATATCCAATGAGCGTGAACCGGCCGGCTCTCCTCCTAAGTAGCTGGACTTCATCCCGATCGGACGGCGTGGCACCTGAGCGCAAAAACTCAATGATGGCTATTTTCCAATCGCTCGGGAATGTGAGGCCTTCCATCTGGTTCACATGCGCTACCAAGGATACTTGCTCGATTGGTTGCTGGATGACGACCGACGATATCGAGCTTGGCTAATTCATCTGCCGCCTGGTTCTCCGTTCGGGGTATCTTCTGGACCACCACCTCGGTGAAGCTGGTCTTGAGTTTTTCAAAGACCTCCGTGTACAACCTGAGTCTTGCATTGTTTATCTCAAAGGCGCCCATGAGTTGTTGAGCGGCTAGTTGGGAATCTGAGTGGATCACCACCCAGCTGGCTCCAACAAGCCGTGCGGCCTGCAGTCCGGCTATGAGGGCTTCGTACTCTGCCTCATTATTTGTTGTCCTATAGTCCAGCCGGACAGACAAATGCATCCGCTCTCCTTGAGGCGAAAGTATCAGGATCCCAATTCCGCTTCCGAGCCGAGTGGACGATCCGTCCACATATACTTTCCATGTAGCTTCGGGCTCGGGATTTTGTACCTTCGTCACGAAATCTGCTAAGGACTGTGCCTTGATCGCCGGGCGGGGTTGGTACTGGATGTCGAATTCGCTTAACTCCGTCGTCCACTTGATGAGCCGTCCGGATGCTTCAGGGTTTAGGAGTACCCTTCCCAACGGGCTGTTCGTCATCACAATAATGGTGTGCGCTAAAAAGTAAGGGCGCAACCTCCGAGCGGCAAGGACCAAGGCGAAGGCCAACTTCTCGAGACCGGTGTAGCGAGACTCAACATCCTTTAACATATGGCTTAAGAAGTACACAGGCTGTTCTTCGCCGTTCGACCTTACTAATGCCGAGCCTACAGCATGCTCGGTTGAAGATAAATAAATGCAGAGTGCCTTGCTTACGGCCGGTTTTGCCAACACGGGTAAGGAATTCAGGTAAGTCTTCAGTTCCTCGAACGCCCGATCGCATTCCTCATCCCATTGAAACTTGGTAGCTTTACGCAGAATCTTGAAGAACGGCAGGCTCCGGTCGGCGGTCTTAGAAATAAACCTTGACAACGCCGTTATCCGACCGGTGAGACGCTGTACCTCTCGAAGATTTCTGGGAGGCGGCATGTCTTGCAATGCCTTTATCTTGCTGGGGTTCGCCTCTATGCCCCGCTCAGTCACGATGTAGCCCAGGAAGCGCCCGCCCTTTGCTCCGAACAGACACTTCTGAGGGTTAAGCTTGACTCCGTATCTCCTCAATGTTTGGAAAGTTTCCTCTATATCCGCATAGAGATCTGCCGCCTGAAAGGACTTGATAAGTATGTCATCCACGTACACTTCCAAGTTGCGTCCGATCTGCTCCCTGAATACCTTGTTCATCAGACGCTGGTAGGTAGCTCCTGCATTCTTCAGCCCGAACGACATTACGTTGTAGCAGTAAGTGCCGTCCGTCGCGACGAAGCTGACCTTCTCCTGGTCTTCTCGGGCGAGCGGCACTTGATGGTAGCCTTGGTATGCATCCAACATGCATATCAGCTCGCACCCGGCCGTGAAGTCTACCAGTTGATCGATCCGGGGCAAGGGGTAGAAGTCCTTCGGACATGCCTTGTTCAGGTCCCGGAAATCAATGCAGACTCTCCACTTGTTGCCCGGCTTGGAGACCAGTACCACATTTGCGAGCCAACTCGGGAATTACACCTCCCTTATGTGGCCGGCCTCCAGAAGCTTCTCTACCTCCGCCCGGATAATTACATTCTGCTCTGCTCTAAAGTCCCTCTTCCTTTGCTTCACCGGCCGAGCGTCTGGTCGGATGTGAAGCTCGTGCTGCGCTACGCTTGGCGAGACCCCTGACAGCTCCTGGGTCGACCAAGCGAAGACGTCGCGGTTTTGCTGGAGGCATTTGATCAGCTTTTCCTTCTGGTTCTCCTCCAGGTCGGATGCTATGAAGGTGGTGGCCTCCGGTCGAGAAGAGTCAATCCGCACTTCCTCATTTTCTTCGTAAACCAAAGAAGGTGATTTTTCAGTTATAGCATTTACCTCAACTCGCGGCACTTTCCGAGCGGACTTGGCTTCAGCTCGGACCATCTCCACATAGCATCTTCGAGCTGCCAGCTGGTCTCCTCGCACCTCCCCTACTTGATCTTCCACCGGGAACTTTATCTTCTGGCAGAAGGTAGAGACGACCGCCCGGAACTCGTTGAGAGCCGGTCGCCCCAAGATAACGTTGTACGTAGAAGGAGCATCAACCACGATGAAGCTGGTGGTCCTTGTCCTTCTGAGCGGCTCCTCTCCCAACGAGATAGCCAGCCGGACCTGGCCGACCGACAAGACTTCGTTCCCAATGAACCCGTAGAGGGGGGTTGTCATTGGCAGTAGCTCAGCTCGGTCGATTTGCAGTTGGTCAAAGGCCTTCTTGAATATTATGTTGACCGAGCTGCCTGTGTCAATGAAAATGTGGTGAATAGTGTAGTTAGCTATTACCGCTCGAATGATCAGGGCGTCATCGTGCGGGACTTCGACTCCCTCGAGGTCCCTAGGCCCGAAACTGATCTCGGGTCCGCTCACCCTCTCCTGGCTGCAGCCGACCGCGTGTATCCTCAGCTGCCTTGCGTGTGCCTTTCTGGCTCGATTGGATCTCCTCTGGTCGGGCCTCCGGCGATGATGTTGATCTCGCCTCGAGACGCGTTGCCCCTATTCTCCTCCTCTCGAGCGGATGGTTGAGGTTGTTCATGCGACGCTCGATGGTGGGCTCCGGGCTGCTGACGATGCTGCCGCTCGGGGGATCTCCTTTCTATTCTTTGAAAGGGGCTCCGTTGTCGATGTCGCCGGTCTGGTGAAGGTGATCGGCGGCGGTAGCTCTTTGGCGCAGGATGAGAGATGGGAGGGAGGGTCCGACAGTCGCGGGTGTTGTGAGTAACCGACTGATGGAGTGAACAAAACATCGGAGTCCATACCTTCCCCTTGGGCTTGGGCCGATTAGCCGCGACTTGCTGGACGGCGTGCGACCGAGTGTGCTGATGAGGACGGGCGGCTTCGACTCTTGGTCCTCTGGGGGGCTGGTGACTGACGGGCTGCTTCCGCTCGGCGGAAGCTGGTTGGCCATTCAGGGCTTCCTTTCTTCTCGCCGCCTGGGCTTCCTCCACATTGATGTACTCGTTGGCCTTATGCAACATATGGTCGTAGTCCCGGAGCGGCTTCCGGATGAGCGAGCGAAAGAAGTCACCGTCCACGAGCCCTTGCGTGAACGCGTTCATCATTGTTTCCGAGGTGACCGTTGGAATGTCCATGACCACCTGGTTGAAGCGTTGGATGTAAGCTCGGAGCGCCTCCCTCGCGCCTTGCTTGATGGCGAACAGATTGACGCTGGTCTTCTGGTGGCGCCTGCTGCTCGCAAAATGATGGAGGAACGCCGTTTGGAATTCTTTGAAACTTGTGATAGATCCGTCCGGCAGTCTTCGGAACCATCGATGCGCCGATCCCGAAAGGGTGGTGAGAAACACTCGGCACTTCACACCATATGTGTATTGATGCAGAGTGGCTGTGTTGTCGAACTTACCCAGATGGTCGTCTGGGTCGGTTGTCCCGTTGTATTCCCCGATCGCAGGGGGCACATAATGCCTCGGCAATGGATCATGCAGGATGACATCTGAGAATTGTCGGTTGATCCGCTCGGGTGATGCGTCTGTTCGGGGCGATTTTCCTTTTCTGACGTTCCGGACGGGTGCTTCGTCTGATAAACATACTTTGTCCTGATTAGACTGCGCAACCTCTGAGGGCATCTGGAACAGAGCCCGATGAAAAGGTATCGGGGCTGGCGGCGCCCCCATCTGGGTGCCGGACGGTCCCTTATTTTGTCCCCATATTGAGAGTTGCTCCGGCCCTTCTTCGGGTGCCGCTCGGCCCCCCGATGTTGATGTCGCCTGTTGCGCTGCCCTCTCAGCCTGAGCTTTCTGTTGCTGCTCTACGATTTTTGCTGCTCGCGCTTGGATGAGTGCTTCGAGCTCCTCAGGAGAGAGCGTTACCAGGAGTTGACGTCCAGCTTCTTCCATCTTCTAGGCTCGGATTCAGGTGCGTTCCCACAGACGGCGCCAATTTGATCCTGTCCGAGCGCTGAGTCGACGGACGCTGGGGACGTGGCACGCTTCGCTGTCTCCGACTGTTGGTGTAGATCTCCGACGAACCTGCAAAGAAGCCGAGCCGGGAGGGGTTTCCCGGCGACGACCCTCCGACGCTCAAGTCAGGCGACGAGAAATGAGAGAGGTAGCGTAACTGTGGCTACAGTGAGGATTGCGCATACCTTCATCGACGTCTGGGGGTCCTTATATAGGACCCCGGGGAGGCACGGGCATGCTTCTCGATGCGTGCACGCTTCCCCAAACATACCTTAACGAGCCCCTGTCAGAAAAGTACCCCTGTCGCTATTTCGCAATCGTCCGAGCATATCCCAGATGTGACGGTGGAAGCTTCCACCATATGATCCTGTGTACGGCTCGGCCGCCACCCCTGCTGCCTATCAGCGGTAGACGTCTCGAGGATGATGTTATCCCCTGTCTCCTTTATCCTCTTGCACCTCCTGTCTGTTCCAGGGCCGAGCGGTTTGGCCGCTCGGCAGACATATCACTTCTACCCCGGTTGTAGGTATCGGTCCAACTGGGAGGACTTCCGGTCGTATGCTCGGATGAGATTGCTCCTGCCTGTCTTTGTTGCCTTGTGCCCCGGCCGAACGGACAACCCGCTCGACCATAAAACCTTTTTACCTTGTGCATCGGAAACCCGACCGCTAGTCGGGTTGTCTTTCATTCGGCTCGGGGGATTCCCGGCCGGTTGGCCCTCTCAGTCCGGTCGGTCGGGTCTCAGGGTTGAATCTCTTGACCTTTGACCTCCACGTGTCGTTGACCTTCCGCCAACGAGGGCCCCATGTCCTTACCACCGGATCAATATCCAAAAACTCAAATTTTTGGCACATCTTACTCTTTCCAAGAGTAAGACATTAATCCTTATCATTTTCAAAGGTTAACAATAACCTTGAAAATGCTCTTAGAGTGCCAACTTTATCTTGATTGGGTTAACTACCCTTTTAATTAGAGTTGACACTCTCTAATCCATCATGGGGTAGAGAATATGCTCCTAAGAATCCAAAACATATTGGTGCTCCTTGGATGCTCTAGGTACTCGTTAGGGATAACCTCCCTAGATACCTTCCTAGTGACTTTGTTTGGCTTCTTAGAAACCTTGGTCACCTTTTCTAGGTCAACCCTAGGAATTTCTTCCCTTGTGACCTTTTTAGTGACTTTGTTAGACTTCTTAGAAGTCTTAGTCACCTTAGTTGCAAAAATACTCCTAGGGATAACTTCCCTTGTACTTTTGACTTGACCCTTAGATCTAGACTCGGTTCCACAGCTATATGGAACCCTATGGTAAGAAATTACATCCTTCTTAGCCTTACGTTTGTATCCCAAACCTCTATGGCCATTGGATGACTTTTGTTGTCCTAAACCTAGGTTTTGCTCATTTTGTCCTTTTAGGATATTTTCCATCCTTTTTAGGGTCTTTTCCATTTTATCAAGTCTTGACCTCAAGACTTGATTTTCTTTCCATAAATCCTTAGTTTTTGATTTTTCATTAAGTTCATGAGCATTTCTATTTCTAGGCTTATAACTAAAATCCTTAGAGTTATTGCTTAAATTCTTATCTACCTTCCTAACCCTAGGTGTGGTAGTTTTAGCATGAAGAGCCATGTGTTTTTCTTGAATGGCATCATGCTTCCTATTTCTATGGTAAATAACATTAAAATGATAAAAATTAGAATTGGCATGCTTTTTACCATTATTCAAGGGAGTAGGCTCAATAAATGATACCTTTCTTTTTACCTTGGAAGCTCCTCCTTGAGTTGTGCTTCCTCCATGAGCCTTGACCACTTTCTTCCCCTTGGGACATTAGCTCCTATAATGTCCCTTTTGATTGCAAGAGAAGCACACAATGTGCTCCTTGCTCTTCTTTGTTGTGGGGACGGTCTCCTTGGGCTTCTCCTTGCCCTTTGGTGCCATTTGACTCTTTTTCTTGGCCAATTTAGGGCATTTGCTCTTATAATGCCCATGCTCCCTACACTCAAAACATATGATATGATTTTTATTTTTATTTGAAACATTTATACCTTCATGTGTAGGGATGACATCTTCTCCTTTTGATCCGGAGGTAGAGGCTTCCTCTTGATCCAATAATGATGCTCCTCCAATAGATTCGACTCGACTTGTGGAGGTGGAAGCTTCTCCATCCTCTTCTTCTCTTGACCCGGATGTGGAGACTTCTCCTTCTTCTTGATCCGGTGCCATCAAAAATTGCTCCCCCTCAATCCTAGAGGTGGAGGCTTCTTCATCTTCATCTTGTGTATGGAACAAGGAGTATGCCCTCTCCTTGCCCTCTTCATTGCATTCCCTTGAAGATGAAACTTCTTGGACTTATTCTTCGGAAGATGAGCATCTCTCATCTTCGGAATTCTCCTCCTCTTGGTATTGCTCCAATGAGTCACCCTCTTTGGATTTTTCTTGGATTGGTACAGTGGAGGGGATCTCATGAATCTTGGCCAATTTGCTCCATAGCTCTTTGGCGTCCTTGAATCCTCCAACTTGAGCCAAAATATTGCTTGGCAATAAATTGACCAAAAGCTTGGTCACTTTATCATTTGCTTTTCTCCTTTGAACTTGCTCTTGACTCCATTTGCTTTTCTTGAGAGATTTGCCCTTGGAGTTTGTTGGAGCTTCAAAACCTTCCATGAGAGCAAACCATTGCTCTATCTCCATCATCAAGAAATTTTCAATCTTTGATTTCCAAAGATCAAAGCTTGTTGAAGAAAATGATGGAGGCACCCTTGTATCGAATCCAAGTCTATCTTGGAATTCCATTGAAGTTGAGCTTGATAAAATCATTGACTTGAAGAATTTTGCTCCAACTTCTTCACCCTCTAGCTCTTTTCCCTTTCCGGTGATGATTCCGGTGAAGAGCAACCTTGCTCTGATACCACTTGTTGGGACCGATTATGTAGCTAGAGGGGGGTGAATAGCTCGGTGCGCTCGTCATGGTCTTCGTTGCTTGTTTCTTCAAGATATGCAGCGGAAAATACAAAGAAACAAAATACACAACGCTAACAAAAGGATTTACTTGGTATCCACCTCACAAGAGGTGACTAATCCAAGGATTCACACACTCACACACCCTCCACTATGAAAAACACTCTTTTATGGTAACTACCAAAGGCGGAGAAGCCCTACAATACTCTCAGTACAAGAAGAAGACAAGGGGAAAACAAATACAAGAATTCTTACAGGTTTGACAACTGAAAACCCTAACCCTAGCTTCTCCTTCTTGCTTTTGATCCGCCTCTTGACTTGGAAAACTTCCAAGAACCTTCAAGAACCGGCGATCTAAACTTCAGAGAGATGCTGTAGAGTCGCTGGTGAAGATCTGAGATGAATGTCATGTAAGCTTTATCGAGAGAACAGCTCGCCAGCAGCTAAATACGACGCCAACGGTCGGATCCTGATCGATTGGATTACTCCCAATCGATCGGGGAGGCTTTGGATCGATCAGACGATCGATCCAGAGTGCCTCTGTGCTCTCGGAAATTGCCTGGATCGATCGGCTGATCGATCCAGGGCTTATCGCGCGAAATCGCAGCTCCCAATCGATCCACTGATCGATTGGGGGATCTGGATCGATCGACCGATCGATCCAGCGCCATTCTGTTGGATTGCGCACTTGTCCCAATCGATCCACTGATCGATTGGGAAGAGGCTTGTCGCGAAGACTCGCCCAATCGATCGACCGATCGATTGGGCATGAGCCAATCGATCGACCGATCGATTAGGCATGAGCCAATAGATCGGCTGATCGATCCAGCTCATGATTTCTCCCTAAAATAAAGTCTAAAGCCTCCTAAACCAACATCTGGTCAACCATGACCTGTTGGTTCATCGTGCCTAACATCCGGGGTCACCCTTGACCTGCTAGGACACGTTCACCAAGTGTTCCGTCAATCCCTTTGACCCACTTGGACTTTTCTCCTTGTGCCAAGTATTCGTCCAATCCCTTGGACATACTTGGACTTTCCTCCTCGTGCCAAGTATCTGATCAATCCCTTTGACCTACTTGGTCTTTCCTCCTCATGCCAAGTATCTGATCAATCCATTTGACCTACTTGGTCTTTCCAACACCAAATGTCCGATTAGTCTTGATCCATCTGGATTTTCTCGTGCCTGGCTTCACTCACCAGGACTTCCTTCTGCCTAGCTTCACTCACTAGGTCTTTCACCTGGCTTCACTCACCAGGATTTCCTTCTGCCTAGCTTCACTCACTAGGTCTTTCACCTGACTTCACTCACCGGGACTTTCACCTGGCTTCACTCACCAGGATTTCCCTTCTGCCTAGCTTCACTCACTAGGTCTTTCACCTGGCTTCACTCACTAGGATTTCCAGTCAAGTATCCAGTCAATCTTGACCTACTTGACTTTCCTTCACACATGAGCAATTGCACCTGCAATCTTCATGTATTGTCAAACATTGAAACCACAACATCAAGACTCGAGCTTGACTCAATTCAAGCTCAGTCAACACGATCAACCTTGACCTGGGGAATATTGCACCAACAATAACTTGTATGATAAATAAAGATTTAAATAGTAGTTGAACAAACCTTGAAACATACTAATCATGACAGTCTGATGGGTCTTGAGTCTCCTGGGACTCAAGACCATCTTGTTAGTTAGAGCCCTAGAGCCAATCTTTTGATGATTGTTGTATGGACTCGTTGTATCATATTCTTATATATATAAAGGCATTTGTTTATGGTTATTATGCTTACTTGTATTGGTGCCAAATAACTAAGTATAATAGCGTCCTTGAGTAGAAAGTTCTTACCTATATCAATCGGTTAGTTGAATCGATAGTGAGATGATATAGGGAACACTACTCTTAATCATTCCTAGTCAAGTATTAACATTCAGGGACAATGTTAATGCGACGAGACTAGCATGCATGTCAACTTGATGACTTGATCTAACAAGTCATGGATATGGAGATATCAAGTTGACACATGGGTATGCATTGGAGAATGTATACTGAATGACCCGCCATGAGAAAGTATCATGGATCGTTATATGAGTGTCATATACTTTCTCATGTGGCTATTAGTATGACTATTAGTCCTTGGACCTAAAGTCACCATGATTTCTTACATAAGGAGTTACATACTTTGGCTTTGTCAAACGTCACCCGTAACTGGGTGGACTATAAAGGCGATTACTGGGTATGTAACAAATTATGCGGAGGGATGTGAGTGATGTAGATGGGATCTATCCCTCCTATATGACGGGAGAGACATCGATATTCTTGATAGAGTGAGACCACTAAGTGCATGTCCATGCCCAAATGAGTCAATATGAGATGTTGAGCTCATTTGATTAAGTGAGTGTACTTGGGATTCAAGATTTAGATTGATTAGAGGATAACACGGTCTATGCCTCACATTGGTCAATCTAGATGTCAAGGATAGAAGGACACTTGTCATATATTGTGAAGAGTCACAATTAGTAGTCACAAGGTGATGTTGGATCTCAACATTCTTATAACTTGGGTAGTAATGATGTGTTGCTAGATACCGCTCATTACTTATGCTTCTAAATGGGTTTAGGAGTATTGCCAATGTTATAAGAACCTATAGGGTCACACACAAAGGGAAATTAGATGGAGATTAGGTTCATTTGATGAACCTAAAGGATTAGGTCCATGTGATGAACTAAATTGGATTAAGAGTAATCTAAATTAGGCTAATTGAGTTGGACTCAATTTGGTTCATGTGTTAGATGAGTCTAATTTGGACTTAGACTCATTGAGTCAATTTAATTCAATGAATAGAGATTCATTAAATTAAAATTGACTTGAACCAATGGTTAGATTTGATCAACCATGGGAGAGAAGTGGTCAAGTTTGACTTGACTTGAGAGGAAGATGAAGAGTCAAGTTTGACTTGACCATTTGCCACCTCATTGGTGAGTTGGCAAAGAGTGGACCAATGATGATGCTCCACATCATCATGGTTGCTTAAGTGGGATGCCACCTCATGGGAGTTACCAAGAGTTGTGACTCCTGGTATTCCATAGAGGTTATTAGCCTCTTAATGTGGCTGGCCACAATTATTCAAGAGAGGAGTTTTTCATTTTGTGTGTAACTCTCATCTTCTTCCTCAAGCTCTCTTCTCTCCCTCTCTTCCTCCATTGCCGAGAGCCACAAAGGGTGCTAGCACACTCTAGTGTCTTTTCTCCATCTCCTTGTTCGTGTGGATACACATAGAGGAGTGTCTACTTTGACATTCTCGAGATCCGACATCATTTGGACGAGCGAGATTAAGCGAAGGGCATCTCTTCAAAGGTATACCTTCTGATCTTGTAGATCTAATGTAGATCTAGGAGTAGAGAAACTCGTACACGAATTTTAAACTTCTCACGGATCCGGTGGCATGAGATTCGGGGTTTCCGCAACGTAAAAAAAGACGATTTTTACGGCCCGAAAAACCCTACAGCTGTATCAGAGCCATGTGTGAAGCGCGTACATGTTTATTTTGTGTTTTTATGAAAAACTTTCAGTTTTGTAACTTTCTGTGAATTTCCTAATTTTATGTGTTTTATGGGTAATTTTCTCGTAGAAGCGAAGCAACAAATGTTTCGACACTTATAGGCTTCGACTACCGAGAAAACCTTTCCGAAACGGCAAAGTTTCACCCAATTCATTTTGGGACAGCGGACTAAGGCGCTGTAGGATCGCTTAGGAACACTCACGATGGTTATATCGCGGGTAGGGGTGTTGCCCCTAACCCTGCAAGGGGCTTCCTTCCGCGATTGCGCCCGAAAATCGCTAAACAGGATCGCCGGGAATTTTTTACTCATAAAATTGTAAAAATTGTGGGAAAATTTACAGAAATTTATAGAAATTACATAATTTAGAATTATGTATCATTTTGTGATGGTCATGGCCTAAAGACCCCAGTTTGATTGGAAAAAATTGTGTTGTAATTTATATTATGGCCCGCGTGTCATTTTCTGTGATGATATGCGACCTGCGCGTCGTGCCTTTCCTATTTTATTTCCTGTTGTAAAATAGTTTAGACTTGAATGTAACTCGAGTTTCACCTTTGTAATGTACAAAATGAAGCGGTGGAAGGTCCACTCGAGATAGAGTTACGAGGAGGGTGCGAGCAATACAAGGTGGTCACCGGAAGGAGCTTGAGAAGCTGTTGACCTTAGGTTGGCCATCCGATCTTCTCATTGGCTTGAGAAGATCATAGTAGGGCCATGACTAATCACAAAAAGTTTAATTAATTACTTGTGTGTGTATATGTGATGTATGCTAGATTAGTAATTAATTAGTGCCTTAACGATTAGATTAGATCTAAGTCGCGCACATGATGCACCTCCACGATTAGATTAGATCTAAATCGAGTATATGATACACATCGTCGATTAGATTAGATCTCAATCGCGTCAACTCGAAATGCCTACCATGCCGTGATATCCATCACTACCTCGATCACATGTTGTTGTTGAATTTGCCAAAGCAGAGCAACGCATATTATCTTGGTAGGGTACGGAGGGACAATCTTGGTCCCGCCTATCAACGCATGGATGAGTACAACTCAATTAGATTGAGTAACTAGTTAACTCAATTGGATCGAGTTTAACTATAGGCATTTTCCAATGGTTGGTAGATAGGTCAAAATCACATTTATATTAATTCTTGGGCGATTTAGCCAAAGCTAACTCTAGTTTTAATATACATGCGGATCTTGATCCTATAAACAAGAGTTGCATAGAGATGTAATTGGTAATTAGTTAACTACCGATCATACTAAGTCTTGGGCAATTTAGCCAAAACTAACTCAAGGCGTAGTATGGTGTGGATCTTGTCCCACTTGAATTATAGAATTCAGTGAAAGCATCATTTAATTAAAGACCTAATTAGATGATTAATTGGAATATGATATTTATTTTTTTGCATTTTTCTGTTGTAGATTATCATGTCGTCAAACACGAACTCCTTCTCCCCGCGTTTTGTCCTCGATAAGGACAAGCTCAATGGAGCTAACTTCCTAGACTGGTACAGGAACCTGAGAATAGTTCTCACACATGAACGAAAACTATACGTCCTGGAGCAGCCCATTCTTGAGGCACCTCCTGCCACTGCCACGCGAGATGATCGTGATGCTTACAAGAAGCATCAAGATGATGCATTAGATGTGTCCTGTCTCATGCTCGCGACCATGAACTCTGAGCTTCAGAAACAACACGAGTTGATGAGCGCTTATGATATGGTTGAACATCTTCGTCAACTATATCAAGGACAAGCGAGGCACGAGAGATTCGAGATCTCTAAGGCACTGTTTCAGTGCAAGATGCAAGATGGGACTCCCGTAGGCCCCTATGTACTCAAAATGATTGGGTACATAGAAAACCTACAGAGGTTGGGATTCCCGCTTGGCCAAGAGCTGGACACTGACCTGATCTTGCAATCCTTGCCAGATAGCTATAGTCAATTCGTTCTAAATTATAACATGAACGAAATTGACAAGCCACTACCCGAGCTACTTAGCATGTTAAGAATTGCTGAGCTCAACCTTAAGAAGGTTAAGTCCAACTCTATTCTGATGGTTCAGAAACATAAGGGCAAGGGCAAGCCCAAAGGTAAGGGAAAGTCCCAAGCCAAGGGCAAAGGTAAAGCACTGAAACCCAAAGGAGGGGTTTCCAAGGATGCTACCTGCTTCCACTGCGGTCAAACCGGGCATTGGAAGAGGAACTGCAAAGTGTACCTGGAAGATCTTAAGAAGAAGAGAAGTGAGACTTCCACTTCAAGTATATATGTTATAGAAGTCAATCTAACTATTTCTTCATCATAGGTATTAGATACCGGATGTGCTTCTCATATTTGTACTAATGTGCAGTCGCTGAGAAATAGCAGGACATTGACAAAGGGTGAGATGGACCTACGAGTAGGCAATGGAGCACGGGTTGCTACTGTTGCTGTAGGAACTTATCATCTATCTCTACCTTCTGGGCTTGTATTAGAATTAGATGAATGTTGTTATGTGCCTACTTTAACTAAGAACATAATTTCAGTTTCTTGTTTGGACAAGAAAGGTTTTTCATTTATAATAAAGAACAAATGTTGTTCAGTTTATTTAAATGATATGTTCTATTGTAGTGCACTTCTGATGAACGGACTCTATATTCTAGACCTTGAGAACCCTATCTATAACATAAGTACCAAGAGGTTCAAGTCAAATGACATGAACCAAACCTATTTCTGGCACTGTCGCTTAGGTCATATAAATGACAAACGCTTATCCCAGCTCCATAAAGATGGTTTGCTGGACTCATTTGATTTTGAATCATATGAGACATGCGAGTCATGCCTTCTAGGCAAGATGACCAAGACTCCCTTTAGTGGACACAGTGAGAGAGCGACTGACTTGTTAGGTCTTATACATAGTGATGTATGTGACCCTTTCAATGTCACTGCTAGAGGTAGTTATAGGTACTTCATTACATTTACTGATGACTTCAGTAGATATGGTTATGTGTACCTGATGACACATAAGTCAGAATCCTTTGAAAAGTTCAAAGAATTCAAGAATGAAGTACAAAACCAGCTTGGCAAGAGTATTAAGATACTTCGATCAGATAGAGATGGTGAATACCTTAGCCATGAGTTTTGTGACTATCTAGCTGAGTGTGGGATTCTATCTCAACTCACTCCTCCTGGAACACCACAGTGGAATGGTATATCCGAAAGGAGGAATCGTACCATATTAGATATGGTACGGTCTATGATAAGTCACACAGATCTTCCTATGTATCTTTAGAGCTATGCTCTAGACACATCTGCCTTCATACTCAACCGAGTTCCATCCAAGACTGTAATAAAGACACCATATAGGATATGGACTGGGAGAGATGCCCAGGTGTCTTTTATGAGGATTTGGGGTTGTGAGGCTTACGTTCGACGTCAAGTCTCGGACAAATTGGGACCCAAATCCGATAAGTGCTATTTTATTGGATATCCCAAGGAAACAAAGGGATATTACTTCTACATTCCCAGTCAACACAAGATACTTATGGCTAAGACTGGGGTATTTCTAGAAAGGGATTTTGTTTCTAGAAAAACGAGTGGGAGTACGTTCGATCTTGAAGAAGTTCAAGATGTGAACCATAGCACTGAAGCTTCAATGGAAGTTGAACTGGAACCACAAAGTGTTATGGATGATGTTGTTCCACAAGGAGTTGAGGAACAACAACTAATTCAAGTAGACCTACCTCTTTGCAGGTCTGATAGGGTACGTCGTCAGCCTGAGAGATATTCATTTCTCTTGTCTGACCATGATGACATTGTGCTCATTGAGGATAAGCCTACCTCCTATCAGGAAGTTGTGATGAGACCAGATTCCGAGAAATGGCTAGAGGCCATGAGATCAGAGATGGAATCCATGTACAAAAGAATCACATTGGTCAAATGTTTACATTTATGATAAATGTAGTTGTTCAATTAATTTATATTGTAGATAACATGATGTGTGGTGTCACACACAGAGGATCATGTTATCAGTACCTTATAAATTATAAACAGTAGCTCACGACCATAATGGAAAGGAACAAACCATTGGAAGGTCGTAGTGTAATTAGGTATTAGTTTATCTTAACTATATAATTACACTAGTACACTTAGAGTGTATTGAGTAGGATCATTAGAGGTCGTTTCTTTTATACTGACTTTATAAAGAAACAAATACCTCAGTTATTATGGAAGTGTGTGCTCTTAATCCTAATATAATAACAAGCACATATATTTGATATTTATTTCTTTAATTTATCAATGGGTGAGATTTAGTTCGATGAATCAATAAGCCCGATAAGTTGGGAAATGATATCACTTATAGTGTGTGTTGTTGATTATAGAAGGAAACTGTGTCCTAGTGATCTAGGTTGAGAATGTCCCCAAGAGGAGCTCATAAGGATTGTCATGTTAAACCCTGCAGGTGGACTTAGTCCGACATGACGATGAAGTTGAGTGGTACTACTCTTGGAGCTAGATATTAATTAAGTGAGTTGTCAGTAACTTACTTAATTAGTGGACATTTATTATCTTAAACACAAGGAGACTAACACACTCATGATAAGAAGGAGCCCAAAATGTAATTTGGGATTGGTGCGGTAGTTCAATAATAGTTCTCTAGTGGAATGAATTATTATTGATAAAATTAAGTTGTGTGCGGTACACGGGATGCTTAATTTTATCGGAGACCAAAACCAATTCCTCCTCTCGGTCCCTATCGTAGCCTCTTAATTATAGAGTACTATACCCACCTATACCCACCTTCTTACCCATCCTATAGGGGCCGGCCAAGCTAGCTTGGAGACCAAGCTAGGGCCGGCCATGGGTATGTTCATGGGTGAATTCATGTGGCCGTCCCTATTAAAATAAAAAGGAATTTTAATTTTAAAATTTTTCTTATGTGGATAATATAATTTAAAAGAGAGTTTAAAAATTTAAATCCTTCCTTTTATAAGATTCTACAAAAGATTAAGAGAAGAGTTAAAATCTCTTTCCTTATTTGTAGATTAAAAGGTTGATTTTAATTTTGGTAAAAACTTTCCTTTTAATTATATTCATGATTTAAAAGAAAGTTTGAAAATTAAAAATTCTCTTTTATTAGTTTCTACAAAAGATTAAGAAAAGATTTAATTGTTAGGACCAAAAGTAGCTAGAGGGGGGGGGGGGGGGGGGGAATAGCTCGTCGCGTGCTCGTCGCTCGGCGTGGCTTGTTTCTTCAAGGATATGCAGCGGAAAATAACAGAAACAAACACACAACGCTAACAAGGTTGGTTTACTTGGTATCCACCTCACAAGAGGTGACTAGTCCAAGGATCCACACCACGCACGCACCCTCCACTATGAAAACACTCCTTTTCGGTAACTACCGAGGGCGGAGAAGCCCTACAAGACTCTCAGTACAAGAAGAAAGGAAAGGGAAACTAAATACAAGCGCAAAGCTTACAATGAGTACAGAAAAACCCTAACCCTAGCTTCTCTTCTTGCCTTTGATCCGCCTCTTGACTTGGAAAGCTTCCAAGATCCTTCAAGAACTGGCGATCTGATCTTTGAGAGCGCTGTGGAGAAGTTGGCGAAAGATCTGGAGTAAATCGGAGAAGAGCTACCGAAGGAATCGTGCGCCTGCGGCCTTTATCGACGCCAATGGTCGGATCACGATCGATTCGAATGTTCCCAATCGATCGGGGAGGCTTTGGATCGATCCACGGATCGATCCGAGCGTCTGCTCGAAAACGCTGGATCGATCCATGGATCGATCCGGATCGATCGAAGCAGGCCGGTCAATCGATCCATCGATCGATTGGGACATCCGATCGATCCACGGATCGATCCGAGCTTCTGATTCGCTAAAAGGCTGATTCCAGCGATGATCACTGGATCGATCCATCGATTGATCCAAGATTGGTTTTGCCCAAAACCAAGTCCCAAGCCTACCAAACCAACACCGGTCAACCTGACCCGTTGGTACATCATGCCTAGCATCCGGTCACCTTTGACCTGCTAGAACTTCCCACCAAGTGTCGTCAATCCTTTGACCCACTTGGACTTTTCTAGTCGTGCAAGTATCCGTCCACCCTTGACCTACTTGACTTCCACAGATGTCCGGTCAACCTTGACCCATCTGGATTTCCTCATGCCAAGTATCCAATCAATCCTTTGACTTCCCAACACCGGATGTCCGATCATCCTTGATCCATCTGAATTTTCCTTGCACGGCTTCACTCACGGGACTTTCACCTAGTTTCACTCACTAGGGTTTTCCATCCGCCTAGCTTCACCACTAGGACTTTCCATCCGCCTAGCTTCACTCAATAGGACTTTCCATCCTTAGTTTCACTCACTAGGACTTCCCTTCCGCCTAGCTTCACTCACTAGGACTTCCCTTCCGCCTAGCTTCACTCACTGGACTTTTATCCGCTTAACATCCCGCGGGACTTTCACCGCTTCACTCACCGTGATTTCCTTCGCCTAACATCTCGGCAGACTTCGGTCAAGTATCCGGTCAACCTTGACCTACTTGACTCTCCTTCAATCAGTATCTTATTGTCAAACATCTAAACCCAAACCAAGACTCAGCTTGGTTAACCAGGTCAACCTTGACCTGAGGGATATTGCACCAACAATCTCCCCCTTTTTGATGTTTGACAATACCACAATAACACTTACAATCCCACATGTAAGTTAGACTAATCCTATAGCCTCCTTCTTCATGCCACTAGGTAATGAACACATAAGTTAAGTTTTTCATTCTCCCCTAAGAGGGCAATCTCCCTCTAGGTAATGAAAACCTACCTTACTTCCTTTCATTCTCCCCCTATTGGCACACATCAACCCCCTACTGATAAAACACATCAACCCATCTTTGGGCACACATCAACCCATGCCCCAATTTGGGTATACATCAACAAATCCATTTGTTGACAACTCTCCCCCTGAAGAGTTGCTCATCGTTGTTCACAACATCACTCGTTGTGATCAACACGACAATGAAGGTCCCATACCCTTCATTTATCCTTAACTTCACCCTCAATGTAGACAAAATACCCAACCTTGAGCATTTTCTAACCACTTGAGTTTCCACTTTAAATAATGAGGATATCCACTCCCCATTTCAAGTTCAAAAGCTCGTCCATGAGCATTTTCTTTAAAGAAGGTTAACCACCTTCCAAGGTTCATGAAAAATAATTTTCATGCCTTTAAAGAGTCCCTCCCCCTAAAGACATGGTGGTAACTTCTGTCATTGCACCAACAATGACTTGGAATCCCTAAACCTTTAGGAAACCGAGATTTAGAAGTTTTGAGGTTCAATTGTTCAAAATTTGAAACAAACCTCAACCTAAACTTCAATGAAGTCTTCCTTAACCATTCCATCCTTGTTTTCAACACGAAAACACCCTTTTTATGTATACAAATATATTTTAAGGGTTTGGAATGGTTACCTAGACTAAAATAGGTTTAGAGTGCTGAAATCAGACATTCCCAGCCAAAATCAGCGTCCTGGATCGATTGGAGTTGGGTTCCAATCGATTCAACCTATTTGAATCGATCCACTGATCGATTCAGGATGTGTGGATCGATCGGCTGATCGATCCAGCGAGCTTCTGCTCGCAAGAGTTGCCTTCTGAATCGATCCACGGATCGATTCAGGCACTCCAATCGATCCATGGATCGATCGGAGCCTCTGATAGTTGCTGAATTTTAAATTCAGCCAACTTCAGAAACCCCTAGAAAATTCTACAAAAATCCAAAAATCATGAAATTTCGTGTAGACATTATTTAGGGCATACTTAATCATGGAAAAATAGTTTTCTATGAAAATACTTCATATTTTCAAAGATTGACACAAACTTGAAAACTTGCAAAAACTTTAGCGTTTTCTTCAAGTTTGTGTCTAACTATTCAATGGTGATTACTATCAAAAGATAGTCTTCACCAAGGTTTTCCAAAAACATTTTAAAAAAACATTTTCAAAACCAATATCCCATCATGTTCCTTGGGCATAATGCACATGACTTGTACATTAGCTTTCCCAAAGATGGGAAAACACATAACTATGTGTTTTGATGAACTTAAAACTCAAAAGAATGCACTAAATCAACATCTTGAGCTTTGTTCATCATCCTAACATCTCACTTGTATCTAATGTGCACTAAAGCACATACAAGTCACCTTATAGTCTTTGTGAGATGTAGATTTTGGTTTTGCCCTAATCTAGGGATCATGCATATCTATCTAGGCATTCTAGAGATATTAGACATCCACCTAGGATGTCACTTGTCAATAATTGTTGTTAAATGCCATTTGTCCTTAATTACAAGGAAATAAACATAATGCATGATAATGTTATGGCATACATCAAAATGAAATAATTTTCAAAAGAAAATATCCTATAACTACATGATGTATGTATGTCATGACATGGTATTTTTGGATTTTTCATAATAGCACATGAATGCCCAAATTAAAACATGATGTCATGGCATATAATGGGCAAACAATCATGGCAAGATTTAGCATAAATAAAATATACCTAGATTATCTATCTAAGTATCCTTAACCACTTAGCTACCTCAAAACCACTTGTTTTAACTTAAACCGTTAAACCTAGATTGCCCTAAATGCTTCAAAGAAATGCCAAAACCTAAATTGACATTTCTATTTCTCTTGATTTGTTTATGCCACTTACAAATTAAGCATGTCCTCAAATGTTGGCATATTTCATTTTTCCTCAAGAGTGATCACATAAATCAAGGCCCGGAGTGCCTTAAAATTTATAAGAGAATACCAAAATCCCAACTTGGTATTTCTCTAGGTTTTCCCAATTTATGCCTTTTTAAGATAAAATCAATTTTCCACCATTAGGCACATTTTACTCTTCCAAGGAGTAAATAATACTTCCATTTCATTTTCAAAGGTTAACAAAAACCTTGAAAATGCTCCTTGAGTGTCAATTTCCTCAAAGTTGGGTTAACTACCCTTCTAATCGGAGTTGACACTCTCTAACCCATCTATGGGGTAGAGAAGATGCTCCTAGGAACCCAACACCTATTGGTGCTCCTTGGATGCTCTAGGTATTTACTAGGGATAACTTCCCTAGATACCTTCCTAGTGACCTTGTTTGGCTTCTTGGAGGCCTTGGTCACACTTTCTAGGTCAACTCTAGGGATAGCCTCCCTTGTGACCTTGTTTGTGACTTTCTTAGACTTCTTAGAAGCCTTAGTCACATTTATTGCAAAAATACTCTTAGGGATGACTTCCCTAGTATTTTTGGCTTGACCACTAGACCTAGGGTTTGTTCCATAACTATATGGAACTCTATGGTAAGTGGGCACATCCTTCTTAGCCTTTGGTTTGTATCCCAAACCTCTATGGCCATTGGATGGCTTTTGTACCCCTAAACCTAGGTTATGCTCATTTTGCCCTAATAGGATATTTTCCATCCTTTTTAGGGTCTTTTCCATTTTATCAAGTCTTGACCTCAAGACTTGATTTTCCATCACTAAGTCCTTAGTTTTTGTTTTTCCATTAAGTTCATGAGCATTTTTGTTTCTAGGCTTGTAGCTACAATCCTTAGAGTTCTTGCCTAGACTTTTACCTACATTCCTAGCCTTAGGTGTAGTAGTTTTGGCATGTAGGGCCACATGCTTTTCCTTAAAGCCCTCATGCTTCCTATTCTTATGGTAAATTGCATTAAAATGATAAAAGTTAGAACTATCATGCTTTTTACCATAATGTAAAGGGTAGGCTCAATAAATGTTACCTTCCTTTTACCTTAGAGGCTCCCCCTTGACTTGAGCCTCCTTGAGCCTTGACCATCTTCTTCCCTTGGGCATTGACTGATCCCCTTTGATTGCAAGAGAAGCATATGATATGCTCCTTGCTCTTCTTTGTTCCGGGAATGGTCTCCTCGGGCTTCTCCTTGCCCTTTTGCGTCACTTGACCCTTCTTCTTGGCCAAGTTGGGACACTTGCTCTTGTAGTGCTCCCTTTCCCTACACTCAAAACATATTATATGATTTTTATTTTTAATTGAAACATTTATACCTTCTTGTGTAGGGATGACACTTGCTCCTCCATTTGCTATTTCTTGAATTTCGGAGGTGGCACCATCTTCTTCTTCTTCACTTGACCCGGATGTAGAAGCTTCTCCTTCTTCTTGATCCGGCGTCACCAAGGATTGCTCCCCCTCAATCCTAGAGGTGGAGGCTTCATCATCTTGAACATGAAACAAGGAGTATGCTCCCTCCTTGTTCCCTTCGTTGCATTCCCTTGAGGATGAAGCTTCTTGGATTTCCTCTTCTTCGGAGGTTGAGCATCTCTCAACCTCGGAGTCCTCCTCTTGGTCTTGCTCCAAAGAGTCACCCTCTCTAGATTCTTCATGATCTTGTACAGTGGAGGGGATCTCTTCATGAAGCTTGTCCAATTTGCTCCATAATTCCTTTGCATCTTCAAATTCTCCAATTTTGCAAAGGATGGTGCTTGGCAATAAATTGACCAAAAGCTTGGTCACTTTGTCATTAGCCTCGCACCTTTGGACTTGCTCTTGGCTCCACTTGCTCCTCTTGAGAACTTTACCCTTTGAATTTCTTGGAGCCTTGAAGCCTTCCATTAGAGCAAACCATTGCTCTATCTCCATCATAAGAAAATTCTCGATTCTTGATTTCCAAGAATCGAAACTCGTAGAAGTGTATGGTGGAGCCACCCTTGTGTCAAATCCAAGTCCATCTTGGAATTGCATCTTGAAGTTGAGCTTGATAAAGTCTTGAACTTGAAAAATTTGCTCCAACTTCTTCACCCTCTAGCTTTTCTTGTTATGCTTGACCCTTCCGGCGATGATTCCGGTGAAGAGCGGCCTCGCTCTGATACCACTTGTTAGGACCAAAAGTAGCTAGAGGGGGGGTGAATAGCTCGTCGCGTGCTCGTCGCTCGGCGTGGCTTGTTTCTTCAAGGATATGCAGCGGAAAATAACAGAAACAAACACACAACGCTAACAAGGTTGGTTTACTTGGTATCCACCTCACAAGAGGTGACTAGTCCAAGGATCCACACCACGCACGCACCCTCCACTATGAAAACACTCCTTTTCGGTAACTACCGAGGGCGGAGAAGCCCTACAAGACTCTCAGTACAAGAAGAAAGGAAAGGGAAACTAAATACAAGCGCAAAGCTTACAATGAGTACAGAAAAACCCTAACCCTAGCTTCTCTTCTTGCCTTTGATCCGCCTCTTGACTTGGAAAGCTTCCAAGATCCTTCAAGAACTGGCGATCTGATCTTTGAGAGCGCTGTGGAGAAGTTGGCGAAAGATCTGGAGTAAATCGGAGAAGAGCTACCGAAGGAATCGTGCGCCTGCGGCCTTTATCGACGCCAACGGTCGGATCCCGATCGATTCGAATGTTCCCAATCGATCGGGGAGGCTTTGGATCGATCCACGGATCGATCGGCTATTCTGTGGAAAACGCCCGGATCGATCCATGGATCGATCCGCGCTCGGCTGACAGCAGGCGTCCCAATCGATCCACCGATCGATTGACATCTGGATCGATCCACGGATCGATCCGGAGGCTCTCGCTAGAAGGCTTGATCGATCCACCGATCGATTCAGCTTTTGATCGATCCATCGATCGATCCAGTGTGGTTTTGCCCAAAACCAAGTCCCAAGCCTACCAAACCAACACCGGTCAACCTTGACCCGTTGGTACATCATGCCTAGCATCCGTCACCCTTGACTGCTAGAACTTCCCACCAAGTGTCCGGTCAATCCTTGACCCACTTGGACTTTTCTAGTCGTGCCAAGTATCCGGTCACCCTTGACCTACTTGGACTTCCACCGATGTCTGGTCAACCTTGACCCATCCGGATTTCCTCATGCCAAGTATCCAGTCAATCCTTTGACCTACTTGACTTCCCAACACCAGATGTCCGATCATCCTTGATCCATCTGAATTTTCCCTCTGCTTCACTCACCAGGACTTTCACCTAGTTTCACTCACTAGGGTTTTCCATCTGCCTAGCTTCACTCACTAGGACTTTCCATCTGCCTAGCTTCACTCAATAGGACTTTCCATCTGCCTAGCTTCACTCACTAGGACTTCCCTTCTGCCTAGCTTCACTCACTAGGACTTCCCTTCTGCCTAGCTTCACTCACTAGGACTTTTATCTGCCTAACATCCCAGTCAGGACTTTCACCTGGCTTCACTCACCAGGATTTCCTTCTGCCTAACATCTCAGTCAGGACTTCCCAGTCAAGTATCCGGTCAACCTTGACCTACTTGACTCTCCTTCAATCAGTATCTTATTGTCAAACATCTAAACCCAAACCAAGACTCAGCTTGGTTAACCAGGTCAACCTTGACCTGAGGGATATTGCACCAACATTAATATCTTTCCTTATTTGTAGATTGAAAGGAGATTTTAATTTTTAGAGATAACTTTCCTTTTTGGAAATTATCCACATGTTTAAAAGAAAGATTTTAATTTATAAAATTTCTTTTTATTAACCAATCATGAAGGGATTAAAATTATTGGAGAAATTTTTATAAATTTCTAGAAACAAATTAGGAAGTTTTAATTTTTGTTTTAATTAAAACTCTCCTTGTTTTGGGGAGAAGAGTGGCCGGCCATTATAATTTGAAAAGAGAAAATTATTTTAATTAAATAAATTATCCTTTTCAATGGAAAAAGAATTAAGCAAGTTTTTATTAAATTTTCCATATTTGCCAAGGCCAAGGATAATAAAAGAGGGGGTAGAGGAAGCTTCAAGTTGAACGACTCTATTCTATTTTTCCTCTCTTTTCTCCTTGGGTGTGGCCGGCCCTTTCTTTCCTCTCCTCTCCTTTGTGTGGCCGAAACCTTCTCATGGTGGAGATATCTTTGGTGGCCGGATCTAAGAAGGAGAAGAAGGAGAGAAAAGAAGCCTCTTTTCTAGCATCCCTTGGAGCATGGTGGTGGTGGCCGAACCTCTTCATCTTAGGAGAAGTTTTGATGGCCGAAACTTGTAAGGAAGAAGAAGGTGCTTGGTGGTTCTCATCTCGGAAGATCGTTGCCCACACAACGTCCGAGGTTAGAAGAGGAATACGGTAGAAGATCAAGAGGTCTTTCTAAAAGGTAAAACTAGTAATTTTTGTTTCCGCGTCATACTAGTTATTTTTGGAAATAATACTAAATACAAGAGGCATACGATTCTAGAGTTTCGAATTTGTTTTCGATATAGTGTTCTTTTGTTTTTATTTCCCTTGTGATTTGATTGTTCTTTTCGGTTAACCTAAAGTTATTTTAGGAAATTAAATATTAGCTTTCTATAAAAGGTTTTGTCTAGTCGGTGGTGGTTGCTCCCATATCCAAGAAGGCCATGTGCCTCGCCACGTCAGTACTGGGAACCAATTATGGAAATTAATATTTAATGAAATTAATAACTTAAGGTGACTTGGGTCGAACGTGTTAAGTTCCGCAGGAGATCCAAGTCAAAACCTAAAAGAACAAATAGATTAAGTTTTGGATCAAACGTGTTGAGTTCCGCAAGCGATCCAAAATTTAATTTAAAAGAACACATGGTAGCTAGAAAAAGGTTCAGACCTTTGTACAAATTTTTTGTACAGTGGAACCTCTAGGTTTTCCGAGTAGCAATCAACAGATTTGGGGTTGTGAGGCTTACGTTCGACGTCAAGTCTCGGACAAATTGGGACCCAAATCCGATAAGTGCTATTTTATTGGATATCCCAAGGAAACAAAGGGATATTACTTCTACATTCCCAGTCAACACAAGATACTTGTGGCTAAGACTGGGGTATTTCTAGAAAGGGATTTTGTTTCTAGAAAAACGAGTGGGAGTACGTTCGATCTTGAAGAAGTTCAAGATGTGAACCATAGCACTGAAGCTTCAATGGAAGTTGAACTGGAACCACAAAGTGTTATGGATGATGTTGTTCCACAAGGAGTTGAGGAACAACAACTAATTCAAGTAGACCTACCTCTTTGCAGGTCTGATAGGGTACGTCGTCAGCCTGAGAGATATTCATTTCTCTTGTCTGACCATGATGACGTTGTGCTCATTGAGGATAAGCCTACCTCCTATCAGGAAGTTGTGATGAGACCAGATTCCGAGAAATGGCTAGAGGCCATGAGATCAGAGATGGAATCCATGTACACTAACCAAGTATGGACTTTGGTTGATCCACCTGAAGGGGTCAAACCCATTGGGTGTAAGTGGGTCTTTAAGAGAAAGACTAACATGGATGGACTTATTTATAAAGGTCGCTTGGTAGCTAAAGGTTTCAAGCAAATTCATGGTATTGACTATGATGAAACCTTTTCTCCAGTAGCGATGTTTAAATCCATTCGGATCATGCTTGCTATTACAGCGTACCAGGATTATGAGATCTGGCAGATGGATTTCAAAACCACATTTCTAAATGGAAACCTGCTCGAGGATGTGTACATGACACAACCTGAGGGTTTTGTAGATCCACAACATACTGGCAGAGTATGCAAGCTGCATAGGTCCATTTATGGACTAAAGCAAGCTTCTCGGAGCTGGAATCTTCAATTCGATGATGCAATCAAACAGTTTGGTTTCATCAAGAATGAAGATGAACCTTGTGTCTACAAGAAGGTTGTTGGGAGCACAGTTGTCTTCCTTATATTGTATGTGGATGACATACTACTCATTGGGAAAGACATCCCTTTGCTTCAGTCTGTCAATACTTGGCTAGGGACTTGTTTCTCAATGAAGGACTTAGGTGAAGCATCCCGTATTCTAGGCATACAGATCTATAGAGATAGATCTAAGAGATTGCTTGGCCTAAGTCAGAGTACATACATTGACAAGGTACTACTACGGTTTGCCATGCAGAACTCCAAGAAGGGATTTCTGCCGATGTCACATGGTGTGAGTCTTTCGAAGACTCAAGATCCCTCTTCTAGAGAGGAGAGAGACCGCATGGATCAGATCCTTTATGCTTCAGTCATAGGATCTATCATGTACGCCATGCTATGTACTCGTCCTGATGTCTCGTATGCTTTGAGCATTACGAGCAGATACCAGTCAGATCCAGGTGAAAGTCATCGGATAGCAGTCAAGAATATTCTTAAGTACTTGAGAAGGCCTAAAGAATATTTCTTGATATATGGAGGCGATGACGAGCTAGCTGTAAAGGGTTACAGTGATTCTAGCTTCCAAACTGATCAGGATGATTATCGATCGCAGTCGGGGTTCGTGTTTCGCATAAATGGTGGTGCTGTGAGCTGGAAGAGTTCGAAGCAGGACACAGTCGCTGATTCTACAACAGAAGCTGAGTATATTGTTGCATCAGAAGCAGCAAAGGAGGCAGTTTGGATCCGCAAGTTCATTACTGAGCTTGGGGTGGTTCCTAGCATAGCTAATCCCATAGAGCTCTATGTAAGACCGTTGAATTCGATAGAGGGGGGGGGGGGTGAATATCGATTCAAAAATCTCGAGTTAAAACGCAGCGGAAAAGTAAGGAAGTAAAGAGATGAACACGGTTGATTTTTACTTCGTTCGGAGCCTGTGACGACTCCTACTCGAAGGCCCGTATTCCTTGAGTACTTTCGTTGGGCAATTCACTAGCAATTCGGATAATTACAATTTACGTACAAATATTGCTAATGAAAGAAAAAACAAAGCTATACCGACAACTAATGAATTAAAGGAAACCGGAGTGAGTCGTCGAAGCTTTGTGAACGTCGTTGGAGCGCAGAGTAGCAGAGTGATTGAGCTCAGAGTTCTCAGGAAGCAGATGTATGGAAGCTCCTGCCTGGGGCTTCTTTTATATGCTAGTCCGGGCGCCTGGATCCCTTCCGGGCGCCTGAAATGTGACGTAACACTCCCAACCAGCATGCTCCAAGTGTCAACGTCGTCCTGGGGATAAAATTTGCCTCCGGGCGCCTGGATCCCTTCCAGGCGCCCGAACCCTCACTGTTCCCTACCTGCAAAACAGTGTTAGTCCGAGGCAAATAAATCCTGCAGCACAGTTTGTTAGCACATTTTTACAGATACGCTAAGTAATAAAAATTAGCATCAAGAGTATGACTTAGATTCCGTCTTTCCGAGACCGGAATCTAGTCACGATCTCGACTTAGATATCCGAAATGGATCTAAGCCGGATCGACGCCTAATGTTCCCTTCCGGGAACGCCCTCGATCACTCCCTCCGGACTTACCTTACTTACCCGCCAGACGTCCGGTCCAGCCCGCGACCGTGCGACTTCTTCAAGTGTCCGGTCACCGTCGACCGCTTGGACTTCTTGCCGACTATCCGGTCACCCGTCGACCTCTTGGACTTCTCGCCAAGAGTCCGGTCAGCCCGTCGACCGCTTGGACTTCTCGCCAGCTGGCCCGTCGACCTAGCTGGACTTCGTGCCAGACATCTGGTCAGCCCGTCGACCTGTCTGGACTTCTCCTGCACACTCGATCAAAGTGTCAGACAACAACACAACTAACTTAACCTATTTGTCATTCATCAAAACCTGGGTTAGACCGTTAGTGCTAATCGCACCAATAATCTCCCCCTTTTTGATGGAATGACAACCTGGTTAAGTTAGTGAAAACATATGCAAGAAAAAATAAGCATTTAAAGGGTTTTTAAGTTAGTTTGTATTTTCAATTCTGGTTTAGCTAACTTAACCACCTAACTCTCCCCCTTTGGCATTCATCAAAAATAAGCATGGAGTAAGTAAGCAGAGACATAGGCTTCAGACAAAGTTTGCTTTTATTTCTTAAATCTTTGAAAAAAACTAAGTCTTGAACCATAACTGATCAGAATTCCAAAACTAAGTTTGAAAAATAGCTAATTTTTTAGGTATAGTTTTTAAGGTCAAAGTTAAAAACTATAGTTTTCAAACATAAGTTTTCAACATCAAAATTCCAAAACTAAGTTTTCAAAACTGATTGAAATTTATTTTTCAACACTAAGTTTGTAAAAGATTCAATTTTCAAAATTAGGAAAATGATTTTGAGAAGCTTAGTTTGTAACCTTCAGTTTTGAAAGAAATCTAATTTCCACAATTTTCAATAACAAAGCAATTTTTAAAACTAATTTTTGTAAAAGTTAACTTTCAAATCAAAAAGTAAAATAGCTTAGTTTTTTAAAAAAGATAGGTTTAAGAAATTTTTTAAGAAAACAATTTTCAAACACAAATTTTAAAAGATTTTTAAATAAAGGGAAAATTTTAATTAATCCCTCCCCCTGAACTTGACATAAAATTTTGAAAGTATTTGCTAAAAATATTCAAAGTAATTTTTTTTTTTAAAATTGAGGTAGAATTTTCTAGAGAGATTTTAAAGAGAAGATTAAAGAATAACGCTTAAGGAGATAATTAAAAAATAAACCTCCCCCTGAATTTGATATTCCTTTATTAATCCTCCTTATTTATTAATTTTTCTAGGGGATTTAAAAGAAATTGAACCTCCCCCTGAATTGGTTACTCCCCTTAATTTAATATCTCCCTTTTAATACTAAGGTTTGGTTGTGTTAAATTTCAAAGCCCTAACACATTTGTCTAATTTAGTAATACATATATTATTATCTCTGTATCCTTGGTATAACTGTTTATTTGAATTTGATTGATCAATTATTAATTAATGTTAGATTCAGGTGCTTAACTTTAGTTTAAGGTTAAATAAGATAAGATTTTATTAATTCAATAACAGTTAAGCATTATCAATAATTTATTGATTAGTTTTTACTTGATTTACTAATTTAATGCTTAGTGAAATAATTTAAATTTCATATTACTTGATTGAGTTGGTCATTGAAAGTGTTAGTTATAATAATTATTATTATTAAAAAAAATTAAAGGGATTTCTAAAACATCATTTAAACGGAATTTAAAATGATTTTTATAATATATTTTATGTCAATTAACATATGTTTGATTCAGTTTTGATTTTAGATTTAAATTAATATTAGTGGTTAATTTAAGTTTAAGTTTTATTTTAAGATTTAATTTTTAGTTAAGTCAAATTAAAAATTAATTTTAAGGTTAAAATGATGTTTAAGATTAAAAATGAGTTTAAAGTCAAAATAATAATTTTTAAAGTGAAAATAATCTATAGAAACAATTTATTATTACTATTTCATTATAGTGAAAAAAATAAGAAGAATTTTTCAAAATGATACAAAATTTTTAGATAGTTTTAAAATGATTTTTAAAATATTTTTTAAATGATTTTAAAAAGTTTTTTTTTTAAAAAATAATTTTTGAAATAATTTTTAAGTTAAAATAGTTTTAAAAATATAATTTTTATATTAAAATGATTTTAAGTTAAAATAATTTTTAAAATAACAATAATTTTTAAAAGGTTTTAAAAGAAATTTTTTTTTTTTAATTTTTAAAGTTTTTAAAATGATTTTTAAAAGAGTTTTTAAAATAATTTTTAAAAGAATTTTAAAGTTTTTAAAATGATTTTTAAAAGAGTTTTTAAAATAATTTTTATAATGTTTTAAAAGAATTTTTTAAAGTTTTTAAAATGATTTTTAAAAGAGTTTTAAAAATATTTTTTAAAATGTTTTAAAAGAATTTTTTAAAGTTTTTTAAAATGATTTTTAAAAGAGTTTTTTTTTTAAAAATAATTTTTAAAATGTTTTAAAAGAATTTTTTAAAGTTTTTAAAATGATTTTTAAAAGAGTTTTTTTTTTAAAATAATTTTTAAAATGTTTTAAAAGAATTTTTTAAAAAAGTTTTTAAAGAATTTTTAAAAATAGTTTTTAAAGAATTTTAAAAATTGTTTTTAAAGAATTTTAAAAAATAGTTTTTAAAGAGTTTTTAAAATAGTTTTTAAAGAATTTTAAAAAATAGTTTTTAAAGAATTTTAAAAATAGTTTTTAAAGAGTTTTAAAAATAGTTTTTAAAGAATTTTTAAAATAGTATTTAAAGAATTTTAAAAAAAATAGTTTTTAAAGAATTTTAAAAATAGTTTTTAAAGAATTTTTTAAAATAGTTTTTAAAATAGTTTTTAAATAGTTTTTAAAGAATTTTAAAAAATTGTTTTTAAAGAGTTTTAAAATTAATTTTTAAAGAATTTTTAAAATAGTTTTTAAAGAATTTTAAAAAATTGTTTTTAAAGACTTTTAAAAATAATTTTTAAAGAGTTTTAAAAATAGTTTTTAAAGAATTTTTAAAATAGTTTTTAAAGAATTTTAAAAATAGTTTTTAAAGTTATTATAATTTGAATTTGAAATTCAATTTGAAATTTGAAATTTAATTTTAATCAATTTTAATTTAATTTGAAATTCGAATTTTAATTAATTTTAATTTAATTTGAAAATTAATTTGATCCTTATTCATCTCACCCGATCTAGATTATCAATCAGGGAATTCTATAATTTTGTGAGATGAATTAGATTTAATTACAGAGTTTGGTTTAACTTGTATTAGATTCAGGTTTAGCTTTGGTCTCAACAAATAGGCATTCTTCGGATAAACTTCTAAGCTTGGTGAGTCACCTGGACATCATTAGAAGTAACCAACCCTTCGAGGTTTTCCGAATAGTCCTATCCACGGAGCTTAGTACTAAACCTTGGTCTACCTAGTTAGGATCCGTAAGGGGTAGCTTCGGTCAGTTCCACTTGGCCAAATGCACCAGATCGAAGCCATATCTTTCTAGACATGCGATGCCCAAGCTTCCCCAACGTACTATCATCCAAAACTTCACCAGTACTACTTGTCAAGTTAAACTTTTGTCCCTGTTTATTCTATTCCTAACTACCCTGCCAGGTAGGTTGGTTTTTGGGTACCCTACCGGGTAAACTATTTTTTGGAGGTGCCAGCTATTCTGGAGCCTCCCCCTAAATTGTTGATTTTTATTTTTAAGATTTCTTGTATAATTAAAGTTAGTTTTAGTTAAGTTTTAATGTTTAATTTGTAATTTAAATTTAAGTTTTTAATTTTGAATTAATTAAATTGGTCAAATTATCTTTCTTTAAAAGAGTATATTTAATATTTAAATTTTCTTTCAATTTTAATTTTATTGGGTTAATTGACTTATCTTTCTTTAGTAGCTTATTTTTAAATTTTAGGTTTTTATTTATTTTTGAGTTAATTAAATTGTTTGAATTATATTTCTTTAAGGGTTTATCTTTTAACTTTTTATTAATTGTTAATTTTGAATTTTCTAGATTATTTTTGTTTAATATGTTATCTTTAACATTTAATTTTAAGTTTGTTAACTTCCGTTTTGATTTTATCAAAGTGTTTGATTTTATCCTTATATTTTCTTTACCTTTTAAGTTGATATAATTAGTGGAATTTATTAAATAAGTCTTATCATTAAAATTTAATTTTTTGTTAATTAAATTATCTTGGGTTTGGATAGAATTTTCTAGATTGATATTGTCTAGATTATTAAACAATTTATTAATTGTGTCTAGATTGATATTGACCTTGTCATCCTTTTTGTTTGAATTTTCAAATTTGTTTAGGTTTAAATTCAAATTTTTAGATTTATTAATTATTTTCAGATTTTCTGTATTTTCTAAATTAATTATATTTGTTTTATCAGAAAATATCCTAGGGGTATATTTCTGTATTTTCTGAATTAATTATATTTGTTTTATCAGAAAATGTCCTAGGGTATTTTCGCAAGTATTGTCATGTACACTATTTTCACATATACTTTCAGATATATCCAAATTAACATGCACATATTTTAAACTACTACTAGCAAGGGTGTTTTGGTAAATATTACTAACCTTGAGTGCAACCCCTAATTCAGCAGGCTTCTCCGTTGGATCTGACTCGAGTCCGGATTCGACTTTAACTTGATCTTCTAGCTCCATTGGCGTCTCGTGAAGCTTGATCAACTGGGTCCATAGCTCATATGCATTCTTGTATTTTTCTAGTCTGCATATAATATTGTTAGGTAAAATATTATAAATAATTTTACTTACGTTTTTATTCAGCTCCGAGTTCTAAGAAGGTTTTTTCAATATTAGCATATAATCGATATCTACGCTTCCTAAGAAGCATTCCATTCTTCGCCTCCAGTAGTTGAAATCTTCATCGTACGATGGTGGTTCATTGGGGTTCCATCCTTCTTGAAAAGACATTGTTCTTGCACACAATGAAACAGAGAAAAAATCCCAAGACTTGGTCTTGGATTAATAGTGCTGGAAAAAAATAATATTTCACTACTAATTTTTTTTTTTAAAAAAAATAAAATATTAAAATTTTTTTTTGAAAATGTAATATTTTGTCGATACTAAATAATAGTGAAAAGATGACGATGTATTTTTCAAAACCAGTTTTGGAGGGAAAAAACGAAAGGCGTAAGGTTTTATTTTAAAAACGAACGATATATAATTTTTCTTTAAAAAGGCCCCCTCTTTGTCTGATTGGTGGTTGCACCAAATCAGAGCGGTACCTGCTCTGATACCACTTGTAAGACCGTTAGATTCGATAGAGGGGGGGGTGAATATCGATTCGAAAATCTCGAGTTAAAACGCAGCGGAAAAGTAAGGAAGTAAAGAGATGAGCACGGTTGATTTTTACTTCGTTCGGAGCCTGTGACGACTCCTACTCGAAGGCCCGTACTCCTTGAGTACTTTCGTTGGGCAATTCACTAGCAATTCGGATAATTACAATTTACGTACAAATATTGCTAATGAAAGAAAAACAAAGCTATACCGACAACTAATGAATTAAAGGAAACCGGAGTGAGTCGTCGAAGCTTTGTGAACGTCGTTGGAGCGCAGAGTAGCAGAGTGATTGAGCTCGAGTTCTCGTGAAGCGATGTATGGAAGCTCCGCACAGGGGCTTCTTTATATATCTTGCTCTCGGCGCTGGATCCCCGGCGCCTAGAATGTGACGAACACTCCCAACCAGATGCTCCAGTGTCAGCGTCGTCTGGGATAAAATTTGCCTCCGGGATCCTTCCAGGTAAACTCTCACTGTCCTGCAAAACAGTGTTAGTCCGAGGCAAATAAATCCTGCAGCACAGTTTGTTAGCACATTTTTACAGATACGCTAAGTAATAAAATTAGCATCAAGAGTATGACTTAGATTCCGTCTTTCCGAGACCGGAATCTAGTCACGATCTCGACTTAGATATCCGAATGGATCTAAGCCGGATCGACGCCTAATGTTCCCTTCCCGGAAGCGTCCTCATGATCACTCCCTTCAGACTTACCTTACTTACCTGCCAGACGTCCGGTCAGCCCGTCGACCCGTCTGGACTTCTTGCCAAGCGTCCGGTCAGCCCGTCGACCCGCTTGGACTTCTCGCCAGCTATCCGGTCAGCCCGTCGACCTAGCTGGACTTCTCGCCAAGCGTCCGGTCAGACCGTCGACCCGCTTGGACTTCTCGCCAGCTATCCGGTCAGCCCGTCGACCTAGCTGGACTTCGTGCCAGACATCTGGTCAGCCCGTCGACCTGTCTGGACTTCTCCTGCACACTCGATCAAAGTGTCAGACAACAACACAACTAACTTAACCTATTTGTCATTCATCAAAACCTGGGTTAGACCGTTAGTGCTAACCGCACCAACACTCTATTGTGACAATAATGGAGCAATAACACAGGCTAAGGAACCTCGCTCACACCAGCGGACCAAACACAACTACGACGCTTCCATCTCATTCGAGAGATCATCGATAGAGGAGATGTGAAGATTTGCAGAGTACCCACTGAGGCTAACATCGCAGATCCCTTGACCAAGGCTTTGGCACAGAGAAAGCATGATGGTCACACTAGGTGTTTGGGCCTTAGAGCCTATACTGATTGGCACTAGTGCTAGTGGGAGATTGTTATTTAGAGCCCTAGAGCCAATCATTTGATGATTGTATTATGGACTCGTTGTATCATATTCTTATATATATAAAGACATTTGTTTATGGTTATTATGCTTACTTGTATTGGTGCCAAATAACTAAGTATAATAGCGTCATTGAGTAGAAGATTCTTACCTATATCAATCGGTTAGTTGAATCGATAGTGAGATGATATAGGGAACACTACTCTTAATCATTCCTAGTCAAGTATTAACATTCAGGGACAATGTTAATACAATAAGACTAGCATGTAGGTCAACTCGATGACTTGATCTCACAAGTCATGGATATGGAGATATTAAGTTGACACATGGGTATGCATTGGAGAATGTATACCGAATGACCTGCCATGAGAAAGTATCATGGATCGTTATATGAGTGTCATATACTTTCTCATGTGGCTATTAGTATGACTATTAGTCCTTAGACCTGAAGTCACCATGGTTTCCTACATAAGGAGTTACATACTTTGGCTTCGTCAAAGGTCACCCGTAACAGGGTGGACTATAAAGGCGATTACTGGGTATGCAACAAATTATGTGGAGGGATGTGAGTGATGTAGATGGGATCTATCCCTCCTATATGACGGGAGAGACATCGATATTCTTGATAGAGTGAGACCACTAAGTGCATGACCATGCCCAAATGAGTCAATATGAGATGTTGAGCTCATTTGATTAAGTGAGTCTACTTAGGATTCAAGATTTAGATTGATTAGAGGATGACACGGTCTATGCCTCACATTGGTCAATCTAGATGTCAAGGATAGAAGGATACTTGTCATATATTGTGAAGAGTCATAATTAGTAGTCACAAGGTGATGTTGGATCTCAACATTCTTATAACTTGGGTAGTAATGATGTGTTGCTAGATACTGCTCATTACTTATGCTTCTAAATGAGTTTAGGAGCATTGCCAATGTTATAAGAACCTATAGGGTCACACACAAAGGGCAATTAGATGGAGATTAGGTTCATTTGATGAACCTAAGGATTAGGTCCATGTGATGAACTAAATTGGATTAAGAGTAATCCAAATTAGGCTAATTGAGTTGGACTCAATTTGGTTCATGTGTTAGATGAGTCTAATTTGGACTTAGACTCATTGAGTCAATTTAATTCAATGAATAAAGATTCATTAAATTAAAATTGACTTGAATCAATGGTTAGATTTGATCAACCATGGGAGAGAAGTGGTCAAGTTTGACTTGACTTGAGAGGAAGATGAAGAGTCAAGTTTGACTTGACCATTTGCCACCTCATTGGTGAGTTGGCAAAGAGTGGACCAATGATGATGCTCCACATCATCATGGTTGCTTAAGTGGGATGCCACCTCATGGGAGTTACCAAGAGTTGTGACTCTTGGTATTCCATAGAGGTTATTAACCTCTTAATGTGGCTGGCCACAATTATTCAAGAGAAGAGTTTTTCATTTTATGTGTAACTCTCATCTTCTTCCTCAAGCTCTTTTCTCTCCCTCTCTTCCTCCATTGCCGAGAGCCACAAAGGGTGCTAGCACACTCTAGTGTCTTTTCTCCATCTCCTTGTTCGTGTGGATACACATAGAGGAGTGTCTACTTTGACATTCTTGAGATCCGACATCATTTGGACGAGCGAGATTAAGCGAAGGGCATCGCTTCAAAGGTATACCTTCTGATCTTGTAGATCTAATGTAGATCTAGGAGTAGAGAAACTCGTACACGAATTTTAAACTTCACACGGATCCGGTGGCATGAGATTCGGGGTTTCCGCAATGCAAAAAAGGCGGTTTTTACGGTCCGAAAAACCCTACACATCTGGCGTCTGGGTGCGAGCGAAATTTGCCACGATCTCTCGCATACTTGCAAAGAGAGTATCCTGGTCGGTCCTCCTCTTCTCCTCAACATCCCTCCACTCATCCATAGAAGCCATCCTCTCATCCATTGACTTCAGTTGAGTGCGCAGTTCTTGATTTTCCCATCTTAATGACTGCACCTCACTAGAAGAAGAGGAACTAACACGGCCCTAGGAGTCCTCAAACGATCAAATGCCACTTTGACCTGGGAGCCAAGGTCGTAGAGGGTGGAGGTTTTTGTCCTTCCATCGACAACATCATAATATATCTCATTTAGCGCTTCGGTGGATATAGTCTGTGACTCCCCTCCTCTGATGGTGGCTGAGAGGCCTGATCCACTCTTTCTGTCATTTGCTCTTGTATTCAAAATTATAATATTGATCAATATTTAATTTGATAACAATTATTAAAGTTAATCAAAATAGAAATGCATGAACAAATGTAATAAAGTTAATAATCTTACGTGTAGGGTCCAAGATCGAGAATCGACAAATGACCCATCTTTCTTCTTATGGGTCTTCAGAAATACCTCCATGCATGTGGGCTGCAGAGCAAGATCATGCTCCTACATACACAAATATTTTGAGACATAATTATTGTAGCGACCCACCTTCTGGGTATTGGCTGTAAGGCCGGTCGCTACAATTATGCTAAACTATACTGTGCGGAAAGCTGAGCTAATTAAACTTTTAGTCTACTAATGACGGATACAACTGCTAAGAAAGGTCTAAAGACCTTCTTTGCAGGTGTACATATGCTAAGGAGGGGAAACTGAACATCCTAACTGGGCTAGAGACTAGAACTAAACTTCCCAACTAACTACAGTCCTGCCGATCGATCCGCAGATCGATCGCGGATCGATCGAAGCTATGGGGCATTCGGTTCCCAACTGGATCGGTCGGGCAGACCGATCCATGTGTGGCTGGATCGGTCGGCAGACCGATCCAGGTGTGTCTGGATCGGTCGGCAGACCGATCCATGCACCCGAAACCCCTGGAACGCTACTGTATCGTGCTGGATCGGTCGGCTGACCGATCCAGGAGGATACAGTGGCATACTGTATCTGTCTGGATCGGTCGGCTGACCGATCCAGAAGCCTGGCACACTACTGGATCGGTCGACAGACCGATCCAGCGTCTGATTTCCTGATACGAAATCAGAAATACTGATTTCGACACCTTGTCGTGCCAAAACCACCTGCAACCACTCTAACATATACTAATAACTATTCTACCATACATTGGCAACATTCAAGACATAATATAATGCATGTTCACTAGTTCATACCATTAACCATACTAGAATGCGAAGCATAAGGGAAAAGAGAACAAGACTTTAATAACTAGGCTTGCTACAAGTTCTAATGTGTAGTAAAATAAAACTAGATCCCTAGGATCTTTATTCCAGTTCCTGCCACACGCATCCTCATTGACCTCCAGCCTCCTCTGCTAGTCCATTTTCCTTTTACCTGTATCTGCAGTATAAGGAAAATAGTATCTGTAAGCTAAAATGCTTAGTAAGAAACCATCTACCTCCCTAAATCATTCATACGATGCAAATATGCTTTTAAATCATGCTGTTTGAAAAACATACTGAATATGCAAGCATGGCATGGCATGGTATCATACAAAGCATGGCATAACATAAGCTGAACATAAAATAAAACTGATCATAACATGTCTATAACTGTATATGAAGTTATCATATTTAACAACTGAAATAAGCTGAGTTGATACAAAAGTGAGCTAAGCTGAAGCTGAGCTAATACTGAATTCCATTATGTTTTAAAACTGATTTGGAAAACTATTATATATAATAGATAAAAATACTAAACATGCTGCTGTAGGGCCCTGACAACTGTACTTGTTGTGCGCGCATCCCTATCTAAACCCGGGATTGCAAGTTCCGAATCTAGTAGGGTTTACTAGGTTAGCTAAACCTAGGGACGACTATGGGAGTCCAGCCCAGTGGATATCTAATCCAGTACAGTGCCGCTGCTGAAAGTAAAATACTGAAATGCTAATTAGCTGAATCTAGGTTATCTGAACCTAGAACTAGGTTGTCTGAACCTAGAGGCGACTGTGGGAGCCCACCCATTGGACATCTAGTCCCATAAAGCTGGAATAAAACTGATATGCTATTTTAAATGCTTCTATACATTTAACTATGCTGTTAAAACTGTCTAATGTTGCGCTAAACATTTTTATCGAACACCTAGTGTGCTCCAACTCTCCTCTCTAATGGGGAAACCACCTCTAGGCACCCGACGACGTCTAGAACCTCTATCTGAAGAGGAGAAACGCGTCCGGCCCATCCAGAGATACTCAACTAACCCCTAAATCTGCGAAGAGAATTAAATACACTCTAGATGTCGATAAAAACCTACATATAACTAAATTATAAGCATGCAATCAAACGAGAGCTACTTATACTGCAGGTGAGGAGTTTCTTACCTTGTGTGCTAGATTTCTTACAAATCTAATCGCTAGGAATTCCGGTGGAGACGACTTCTCGACGATCCGCTCGCGTCCACGTGCTCTACTTGCGGAGGGGAACGTCCTCGTGCTGAAATCATCGCCGGAAAGTGACCTTGGGACCCTAGGGAGAGAACCCTAGGTTGTTTGGGTGTTGGCGCCGAGAGAAGGAGAGGAAGGAGGGGTTGGCGTCGGTGAGGGTTTGGAGAAAAGAATTGGCGTGAGGTTTTGTGAGGAGAGGGCTGCCGAACCAAATTAAACCAAACCCACACTTAAGTTCTTCCTATTTATATTAAGCGGATAACTAAGCCCAACTTAAATATAAATATATTTGATTCTCCTTTCCTTTCAGCACGGCCCTGCTGGGTTCACCGATTACTAAGGCTAACTAAAGGTTTAGCGGACCAGAGAGGTCCCGGGTTCGATTCCCGCTTAAGCCTTTTAATTCTTTTAATTATTTTTGCTACTTCCGCTACTCGAAAAATTCCGGAAAAATATCTAAAAATTCCAGAAAAATCATAGAATAATTCTAATGCAAGTTTGAGAATTTTCGGGCGCTACAATCCCCCATACCTTATAAAAAGTTCGTCCTCGAACTTAGAACAATTCTGGGTGCTTCTGTCTCATGCTGGCTTCTGTCTCCCAAGTTGCCTCTTCTGCTGTGTGACTGTGCCAAATAACTTTGACTAATGGTACTTCCTTGTTTCGCAATTTCTTAACTGCTCAGTCTATTATCTGAGTAGGCCGACTATCATAGCTGAGGTCTTCGCGGATCTGTACCGACTGGGGCTCAATCACCTGGGTGGCATCTGGGGTATGCTTCTTCAGCATAGAGACATGAAATACGTTGTGGACAGCTGACATTTCCTGGGGTAGCTCTAACTCATATGCTACCTTGCCCACTCTTCTGCTGATAAGGTATGGTCCCACATATCTGGGACTTAGTTTGCCCTTTTTCCCAAAACGCATTACTCCCTTCATGGGAGGCACTCTGAGGAACACTGAATCCCCAACTGAAAACTCTAAGGGTCTGCGCCGCGTATCAGCATAGCTCTTCTAGCGGCTCTGAGCTGTCTCTATCCTCTTGCGGATCTGCTGTATGGCTGCTGTGGTATCTACTACTAGATCTGTCTGAAGTTCTAGTTCTTTCTGTTCACCACTCTCATACCAGCAGATTGGAGATCTACACCTCCGCCCATAGAGAGCCTCGTAAGGTGCCATGCCGATAGGGGCCTGATAGCTGTTGTTGTATGCAAATTCTGCAAAGCTCAGATATTTGTACCAACTTCCCTTGAAGTCTAGGGCACACGCTCAGAGCATATCTTCGAGTACTTGATTAACTCGCTCCGTCTGACCATCTGTCTGAGGATGGAATGCTGTGCTGAACTTTAACTTAGTGCCCAACGCTGACTGTACACACTCCCAGAAGTGTGATGTGAATCTGCTGTCTCTGTCTGAAATGATGGTTCGTGGGACTCCATGTAGTCTGACGATCTCCTGGAGATACAACTGAGCTAGCTTCTCCATGGAGTAGGATATCTTGATAGCTAAGAAGTGGGCTGATTTAGTCAACCTGTCGACTATTACCCAGATGGCGTCAAAACCATTCGTGGTTCTGGGCAGTCTCACTATGAAATCCATAGAGATATCCTCCCACTTCCATTCTGGAATCTGTATAGGCTGCAGAACTCCTCCTGGTCGTTGATGTTCTGCCTTGACCCTCTTGCAGGTGAGGCAGATGCTAACATATCTGGCGATGTCTCGCTTCATCCCGGGCCACCAAAAATGGTTCTTCAGGTCTTGATACATTTTGGTGGAACCTGGATGCATCGCATAGGGAGTCTTGTGAGCCTCATCTAAAATCTGTCTCCGTAGCTCCTCCTGATCTGGAACACAGAGTCTGTCACCAAAGTACAACACCCCGCTATCGGACACTCTGAATTCTCTACTTTCTGATTCTGCTAGCCCTTGCTTGATTTTCTGAATTCCAGGGTCCTGCTCCTGAGCTGACTGAACATCACCAAGTAAGGTAGACTCTAAGGTCATAGTAGAGAGCTGTCCAACGATGAGTTCGAGACTGAAATCTACGATCTCCTTCTGTAGGGGCGATGACATGGCTGTAAGAGATAATAAGGTAGCACTGGATTTTCTGCTGAGTGCGTCGGCTACCTTATTGGCTTTCCCTGGATGGTAGAGGATGTCTATATCGTAGTCTTTGACCAGCTCAAGCCATCTGCGCTGTCGCATGTTCAGATCCTTCTGAGTGAAGAAGTACTTCAGACTCTGTATACACTCTGCACTGGGCTCCATATAAGTAATGTCTCCAAATTTTGAGAGCGAACACTACTGCCGCAAGCTCAAGGTCATGAGTAGGTAATTCTTCTCATAATCCTTGAGTTGTCTGAGGCATAGGCGATCACCTTGCCGTTTGCATCAGCACTGCTCTAGTCCCAACTTAGAGGCATCACTATAGATGTCAAAGTTCTGGTGTTGTCTGGTAGAGCCAAATGGGAGCATTGGTCAATCTTCTTTTTAGCTCTTCTCACAGTTCTCTGTCACTGAAATTTCCTGTTCTTTCCGGTAAGAGCTGTGGGGAGGCTATCTGGAGAAGTCCTCTACAAACTTTCAGTAATAACCTGCTAATCCCGTAAAGCTTCGATTTCACTGGCGTTCTTGGTCTTTTCCAGTTACTCACTCTATTTTGCTGGGGTCTACCATGACACCATCCTTTGAGATGATGTGACCTAGAAAGGACACCTCAAGCCGAAATTCACATTTCGTGAACTTGGCATATAGTGATTCTGCTGAAGTGTCCGTAATACTTGTCTTCGGGTGCTCTGATGTTCTTCTGAGTTCTGAGTAGATAAGAATGTCATCGATAAACACAATAACAAACTTATCTAAATACTCCCGAACTGCTCATGAGATCCATGAATGTAGCTGAGCATTGGTCACACCAAAGGGCATGACTACGAACTCGTAATGTCCGATCGGTCCTAATGTCGCCTTCAGATATCACCCTCCTTGACTCGACTTGGTGATATCCCGATCGAGGTCAATCTTAGAGAACACCGCTCCCTTTAACCGGTCGAACAGTCATCTATTCGGGAAGAGGATACCCATTCTTGATCGTGACTGATTCGGCTCGTAGTCCATGACAGCCGCATGCTTCAATCCTTCTTCTTCACGAACTCCCCATGGTGAGTGACTAGGGCGTATGAAGCCCTTGTCAAGCAGCTCTGCTCCCGAAGTTCCTTCATTCTGCTGGAGCCATGCGATATGGCGCTTTGGAAATAGGATTGGTGCCGGGGAAGAGCTCTTTCTCAAATTCAATCTCCCGACCGGTGCTAGGCCTGGTAACTCCTCGGGGAAGCTCGGTAGTCACATACAACTCGGACCGCTTGTTGGTCCTTGTCCTAGCCGGTATTGACTACATGTGCTAGGTACCCATACAACCCGAATCCATCAACTTCGTGCCTTCATAGCTGAGAGAAATTTTCGCTTTTCTCTTTGGTTCTCGATGTACTCGACGTGTGCTCGAGTTGAATACGACTTTTCGCTTACGACTCTATGGAAGCACCGTATCGATCGGGAAGTCCATTCCAAGGATGACGTCATAGTCGGTCATTTCCAGCAGGATCGGATCACAAAAGAGTTCCCGTCTGCTATAATGACCGCACTGCTCTGAGCCAGCGCGTGGATGCCATGATCTCTTCGAAGGTAGTCAAAAACTGACCACCGAGTACCTCGAGGGTATTTCTAATTTTCGGAGAACACCACGCTATATATGAATGGGTTGCCCAAGTATCAAATAGAACAGTAGCACTATATCGAAAAATGCTAATCGACTGTGACAACTGTCGAGGCGGCTACGTCCTCTCCGGTGAGTGAGTAGATCCTCGATTCGCCATAGGAGGAGCTTCTAATCTACCTGCCGATAAGTGGACCTTTAGAGCGGTCTCGATCGATATAACCGAGGTGGTGCCTACATATCAATCAGCTGGGCCGAGGAAGACCGGTCTTGTTCAGCACTGCTTGCCATGTGCCCTTCTTGTCCACATTCAAAGCATCCTCGTGTGCCCTTGCGACAAACCCACGGTGGAATTTCCACAAGTAGCACACTTGATAACCGGGTCGCTTCTAGATGGTCCTCCTTTGGGTCACTCCGATTTGCGCTGTGGAGTTCCTTCCAGATTAGTGGCCTTGCTGTTTTTGAGTGTGAGGGTTTCTTGGCCTTTGACTATGAGGAGACACCGTCACGCTTATGCCTTACAGTAATGCTCGTGGTCAAGGCACCGCTCACTAACCCCTCCGTGGTTTGTGGCCTATGTATGCCACCTGCCACGTTCACCGCTATCTCCGGCCTCGGCATCTTGAGCATCAACCGGATTCGCTCCTTCTCCGTGCAGACTAGCTCGGGGCAGACGAGCCAACCTGTTGAATTTCTTCACGGCTTCCTCAACCGAAAGGTTGCCCGACGAAACTCTGAACTCGTCGTGAGTGGCGGTTTGTGACCCGATGTGAAGAACTCCTCAAGAACTCCTTCAAGTCGCCCCATAACATCCGGTTTATCGGGCGCCGTCGATTCTTTCCCACCACATGCGTGCGTCTCCTGTCAGGCAGAAGGAGGCACACTTCACCTTCTCGTGTTCTGGCCAGTCCAGAAGCTCCATCGTGCTCTCCAGTGTTTTGAACCAGGCTTGTGCATCCCATGGTTCACTAGTGCCTGAGAAGTTCTCTGGCTTGACTCGCTGCCACTGGATCAGATAGGCTTCCTTTCTTGGCTCAGCTGCTGGAACTGCTGGTGTTGGTACTGGTGCTGGCGTTGGCGCTGTAGGCTGAGCTGGTGGAACCTCTAAGACTTCTGGAGTCGTCAGATTCGGTTCCGGGGTGACTGTGGGGGTACTCTGCTGATTAGCCTTTAAGGTGGCTATTTCCTGTTGCTGTTCAGCTAGCTGCTGCTGTAACTGAGCCACTAATGCTGTAAGGTCTGGAGGAGGCACTGAACTGCCTGCCTCTTGCTGGGGCTCAGTAGCTAGTGCCCTTCTAGCTGGGCGTCCTCGTGCCATTTCTAAGGACATAGAGAACATAACATAACTAATGTAATCACAGTTATATAACTACTGATATCATGTTTAAAAACTATCACATACTAACAAGCAGTAGGCATATAAACATGAACTGTAATAACAAAACAAGGAGCATAAATTAAGTAGAGGTATTCTTACTTGGAAGCTGCAGGTACAATGCTGATGTGTGTGTAGGAAGTATGGAACACTGCTCTGAAACCACTCTGTAGCGACCCACCTTCTGGGTACTGGCTGTAAGGCCGGTCGCTACAATTATGATAAACTATACTATGCGGAAAGCTGGGCTAATTAAAATTTTAGTCTACTAATGACGGATACAACTGCTAAGAAAGGTCTAAAGACCTTCTTTACTGGTGTGCATATGCTAAGGAGGGGAAACTGAACATCCCAACTGGGCTAGGGACTAGAACTAAACTTCCCAACTAACTACAGTCCTGCCGATCGATCCGCAGATCGATCGCGGATCGATTGAAGCTATGGGGCATTCGGTTCCCAACTGGATCGGTCGGGCAGACCGATCCAGGCACCCGAAACCCCTGGAACGCTACTGTATCGTGCTGGATCGGTCGGCTGACCGATCCAGGAGGATACAGTGGCATACTGTATCTGTCTGGATCGGTCGACTGACCGATCCAGAAGCCTGACACACTACTGGATCGGTCGGCAGACCGATCCAGCGTCTTATTTCCTGATACGAAATCAGAAATGCTGATTTCGACACCTTATCGTGCCAAAACCACCTGCAACCACTCTAACATATACTAATAACTATTCTACCATACATTGGAAACATTCAAGACATAATATAATGCATGTTCACTAGTTCATACCATTAACCATACTAGAATGCGAAGCATAAGGGAAAAGAGAACAAGACTTTAATAACTAGGCTTGCTACAAGTTCTAATGCGTAGTAAAATAAAACTAGATCCCTAGGATCTTTATTCCAGTTCCTGCCACACACATCCTCATCTGCACTGACCTCCAGCCTCCACTGCTAGTCCATTTTCCTTTTACCTGTATCTGCAGTATAAGGAAAATAGTATCTGTAAGCTAAAATGCTTAGTAAGAAACCATCTACCTCCCTAAATCATTCATACGATGCAAATATGCTTTTAAATCATGCTGTTTGAAAAACATACTGAATATGCAAGCATGGCATGGCATGGTATCATACAAAGCATGGCATAACATAAGCTGAACATAAAATAAAACTGATCATAACATGTCTATAACTATATATGAAGTTATCATATTTAACAACTGAAATAAGCTGAGTTGATACAAAAGTGAGCTAAGCTGAAGCTGAGCTAATACTGAATTCCATTATGTTTTAAAACTGATTTGGAAAACTATTATATATAATAGATAAAAATACTAAACATGCTGCTGTAGGGCCCTGGCAACTGTACTTGTTGTGCGCGCATCCCTATCTAAACCCGGGATTGCAAGTTCCGAATCTAGTAGGGACGACTATGGGAGTCCAGCCCAGTGGATATCTAATCCAGTACAGTGCCGCTGCTGAAAGTAAAATACTGAAATGCTAATTAGCTGAATCTAGGTTATCTGAACCTAGAACTAGGTTGTCTGAACCTAGAGGCGACTGTGGGAGCCCACCCATTGGACATCTAGTCCCATAAAGCTGGAATAAAACTGATATGCTATTTTAAATGCTTCTATACATTTAACTATGCTGTTAAAACTGTCTAATGTTGCGCTAAACATTTTTATCGAACACCTAGTGTGCTCCAACTCTCCTCTCTAATGGGGAAACCACCTCTAGGCACCCGACGACGTCTAGAACCTCTATCTGAAGAGGAGAAACGCGTCCGGCTCATCCAGAGATACTCAACTAACCCCTAAATCTGCGAAGAGAATTAAATACACTCTAGATGTCGATAAAAACCTACATATAACTAAATTATAAGCATGCAATCAAACGAGAGCTACTTATACTGCAGGTGAGGGGTTTCTTACCTTGTGTGCTAGATTTCTTACAAATCTAATCTCTAGGAATTCCGGTGGAGACGACTTCTCGACGATCCGCTCGCGTCCACGTGCTCTACTCGCGGAGGGGAACATCCTCGTGCTGAAATCGTCGCCGGAAAGTGACCTTGGGACCCTAGGGAGAGAACCCTAGGTTGTTTGGGTGTTGGCGCCGAGAGAAGGAGAGGAAGTAGGGGTTGGCGTCGGTGAGGGTTTGGAGAAAAGAATTGGCGTGAGGTTTTGTGAGGAGAGGGCTGCTGCCGAACCAAATTAAACCAAACCCACACTTAAGTTCTTCCTATTTATATTAAGCGGATAACTAAGCCCAACTTAAATATAAATATATTTGATTCTCCTTTCCTTTCAGCACGGCCCTGCTGGGTTCACCGGTTACTAAGGCTAACTAAAGGTTTAGCGGACCAGAGAGGTCCCGGGTTCGATTCCCGCTTAAGCCTTTTTATTCTTCTAATTATTTTTGCTACTTCCGCTACTCAAAAAATTCCGGAAAAATATCTAAAAATTCCAGTAAAATCATAGAATAATTCTAATGCAAGTTTGAGAATTTTCAGGTGCTACAATCCCCCATACCTTATAAAAAGTTCGTCCTCGAACTTAGAACAATTCTGGGTACTTCTGTCTCATGCTGGCTTCTGTCTCCCAAGTTGCCTCTTCTGCTGTGTGACTGTGCCAAATAACTTTGAATAATGGTACTTTCTTGTTCCGCAATTTCTTAACTGCTCGGTCTATTATCTGAATAGGCCGACTATCATAGCTGAGGTCTTCGCGGATCTGTACCGACTGGGGCTCAATCACCTGGGTGGCATCTGGGGTATGCTTCTTCAGCATAGAGACATGAAATACGTTGTGGACAGCTGACATTTCCTGGGGTAGCTCTAACTCATATGCTACCTTGCCCACTCTTCTACTGATAAGGTATGGTCCCACATATCTGGGACTTAGCTTGCCCTTTTTCCCAAAACGCATTACTCCCTTCATGGGAGCCACTCTGAGGAACACTGATCCCCAACTGAAAACTCTAAGGGTCTCATGCCGTATCAACATAGCTCTTCCGCGGCTCTGAGTGCCTCTATCCTCCGCGAATCATGTATGGCCGCTGTGGTATCTGCTACTAGATCCATGAAGTTCTAGTTCTTTCTGCTCACCACTCTCCCGCAGATTGGAGATCTACACCTCCGCCCATAGAGAGCCTCGTAAGTGCCATGCCGATAGTGGCACGATAGTTGTTGTATGCAAATTCTGCTAAGCTCAGATATTTGCACCAACTTCCCTTGAAGTCTAGGGCACACGCTCGGAGCATATCTTCGAGTACCTAGTTTACTCGCTCCGTCTGACCATCTGTCTGAGGATGGAATGCTGTACTGAACTTTAACTTAGTGCCCAACGCTGACTGTACACACTCCCAGAAGTGTGATGTGAATCTGCTGTCTCTGTCTGAAATGATGGTTCGTGGGACTCCATGTAGTCTGACGATCTCCTGGAGATACAACTGAGCTAGCTTCTCCATGGAGTAGGATATCTTGATAGCTAAGAAGTGGGCTGATTTAGTCAACCTGTCGACTATTACCCAGATGGCGTCAAAACCATTCGTGGTTCTGGGCAGTCCCACTATGAAATCCATAGAGATATCCTCCCACTTCCATTCTGGAATCTGTATAGGCTGCAGAACTCCTCCTGGTCGCTGATGTTCTGCCTTGACCCTCTGACAGGTGAGGCAGATGCTAACATATCTGGCGATGTCTCGCTTCATCCTGGGCCACCAAAAATGGTTCTTCAGGTCTTGATACATTTTGGTGGAACCTGGATGCATCGCATAGGGAGTCTTGTGAGCCTCATCTAAAATCTGTCTCCGTAGCTCCTCCTGATCTGGAACACAGAGTCTGTCACCAAAGTACAACACCCCGCTATCGGACACTCTAAATTCTCTACTTTCTGATTCTGCTAGCGCTTGCTTGATTTTCTGAATTCCAGGGTCCTGCTCCTGAGCTGACTGAACATCACCAAGTAAGGTAGACTCTAAGGTCATAGTAGAGAGCTGTCCAACGATGAGTTCGAGACTGAAATCTACGATCTCCTTCTGTAGGGGCAGTGACATGGCTGTAAGAGATAATAAGGTAGCACTGGATTTTTTGCTGAGTGCGTCGGCTACCTTATTGGCTTTCCCTGGATGGTAGAGGATGTCTATATCGTAGTCTTTGACCAACTCAAGCCATCTGCGCTGTCGCATGTTCAGATCCTTCTGAGTGAAGAAGTACTTCAGACTCTGATGATCTGTATACACTCTGCACTGGGCTCCATATAAGTAATGTCTCCAAATTTTGAGAGCGAACACTACTGCTGCAAGCTCAAGGTCATGAGTAGGGTAATTCTTCTCATAATCCTTGAGTTGTCTGGAGGCATAGGTGATCACCTTGCCGTTTTGCATCAGTACTGCTCCTAGTCCCAAGTTAGAGGCATCACTATAGATGTCAAAGCTGCTGGTGTTGTCTGGTAGAGCCAAAATGGGAGCATTGGTCAATCTTCTTTTTAGCTCGCTGAAGCTATTCTCACAGTCCTCCTCCTTTGAAATTTCGCTTCTTTGTAAGAGTCATGCTGGGAGGCTATCTGAGAAGTCCTCTACAAACTTTCTATAATAACCGCTAATCCCGAAAGCTTCGATTTCACCGGCTTCTTCGGTCTTTTCGGTTTATCGCTTCTATTTTGTCGGAGTTCACCATGACACCATCCTTTGAGATGATGTGACCTAGGAAAGACACTGATCAAGCCGTAATTCACATTTCGTGAACTTGGCATATAGAGGGTCTGCAATACTAGTCTTCAGGTGCTCTGCATGTTCTTCTTGAGTTCCTGAGTAGATAAGAATGTCATCGATAAACACAATAACAAACTTATCTAAATACTCCCTGAATACTCTGTTCATGAGATCCATGAATGTAGCTGGAGCATTGGTCACACCAAAGGGCATGACTACGAACTCGTAATGTCCGTATCTGGTCCTAAATGCTGTCTTCGGTATATCACCCTCCTTGACTCTGACTTGGTGATATCCTGATCTGAGGTCAATCTTAGAGAACACTGCTGCTCCCTTTAACTGGTCGAACAGGTCATCTATTATGGGAAGATGATACCCATTCTTGATCGTGACCTGATTCAGTGCTCTGTAGTCTATGCATAGCCGCATGCTTCAATCCTTCTTCTTCACGAACAGTACAGGCGCTCCCCATGGTGAGTGACTAGGGCGTATGAAGCCCTCCTGTAGTTGCCCCTGAAGTTCCTTCAGTTCTGCTGAAGCCATGCGATATGGCGCTTTGGAAATAGGATTAGTGCCGGGGAAGAGCTCTATCTCAAATTCAATCTCCCTGACTGGTGCTAGGCCTGATAACTCCTCAGGGAAGACTGCTGGGTAGTCACATACAACTCGTACCCCTGCTAGCTGTTGGTCCTTGTCCTGGCTGGTATTGACTACATGTGCTAGGTACCCCGTACAACCCGAATCCATCAACTTCTGTGCCTTCATAGCTGAGAGAAATTTTCTGGCTTTTCTCTTTGGTTCTCCGATGTACTCGAACTGTGTTTCTGCTTCGGGTTGGAATACGAATCACCGTATCTGATCAGGAAGTCCATTCCAAGGATGACGTCGTAGTCAGTCATTTCAGCAGGATCGGATCACAAAAGAGTTCCCGGTCTGCTATAATCTCTGAGCCAGGGCGTGGATGCCATGATCTCTTCTGAAGGTAGTGCCATCAAAACCACCGAGTACCTCTGAGGGTATTTCTAATTTTCGGAGAATACCGGCTATATATGAATGGATTGCCCCAGATATCAAATAGAAGAGCACTATACTTGAAAATGCTAATCGACTGTGACAACCGCCGAGGCATTGGCTACGTCCTCCGGTGAGTGAGTAGATCCTCGCATTCGGAGTCGTTCTAATCTTCCTGGTGATAAGTGGACCTTCTAGAGCGGCTTGCATCTGATTGGCTGGCCTGCATACTGAATCTGCTGTGGCTGAGGAAGACCGGTCTTGTTCGGGCACTGCTTGGCCATGTGCCCTTCTTGTCCACATTCAAAGCATCCTCGTGTGCCCTTGCGACAAACCCCTGAGTGGAATTTCCCACAAGTAGCACACTTTGGATAACTGGGTCGCTTGCTAGATGGTCCTCCTTTTGGGTCACTCCCTGATTTGCGCTTGCTGTTGGAGTTCCCTTTCCAGTTAGAGCCATGGGAGCTATGGCCCTGCTGCTTCTGAGTACCTGAGCCTCCTTGACCTTTGGATTCTGAGTACCTTAGCCTCCTTGACCTTTGGATTCTTCTTAAAATACACACTATATGCTGACAAAATTCAATAAAACTAATCTAATGCATAAAAGAAAACACGCGAGAGCTACTTATACTGCAGGTGAGGGGTTTCTTACCTTGTGTGCTAGATTTCTTACAAATCTAATCGCTAGAAATTCCGGTGGAGACGACTTCTCGACGATTCGCTCTCGTCCACGTGCTCTACTAGCGGAGGGGAACGTCCTTGTGCTGAAATCGTCGCCGGAAAGTGACCTTGGGACCCTAGGGATGGAACCCTAGCTCTTCCCTTGTTGTGGCGCCGAGAGAAGGAGAGGGGAGAGGGGGTCGGCGTGAGTTAGGGTGAGGAGAAGAAAGCTGCCGAACCAAACTCTAAAATAAACCAAACCCAACCTAACTCTTCTATTTATATTAAGTGGATAATTGAACCCAACTCTAATATAAACATAATTGATTCCTCTTTCTTTCAGCACGGCCCTGCTGGGTTCACCGGTTACTAAGGCTAACTAAAAGTTATTGGATCCGAGAGGTTCCGGGTTCGATTCCCGCCTAAGCTATTTTGCGGTTCTAATTATTTTTGCTGCTTCCGCTACTCGAAAAATTCCGGAAAAATATCTAAAAATTCCAGAAAAATCATAGAATATTTATAATGCAGTTTCGAGAATTTTCGGGCGTTACACAGGACCAGCTATTTGTGCCTCATATGGCAAATGTACCGGCAGATGTTCCATTGAATCAAAAAAACTAAGTGGAAATATGCGCTCTAACTTACATAATATGAGAGGAATGTCTATGTCTAGCTGAAGCATATCGTCCATCGTAATACACCTCGCTGTTAAATCTCTAAAAAATAGACTTAATTCTGTGAGAGCTTGCCAAACATTATACGAAAGTAAATCATGGAAAGCTACTGGAATAAGTCTTTGCATGAATACATGACAGTCATGACTCTTCATCCCAAACATCTTTAACCTATTCATATCCACACAACGAGCCATATTTGAGGCATACCCATCTGGGAATTTTACTTCCTTCAACCAACTACATAAAGCCTTCTTCCCATCTTTGTCTATTGTATAACAAGCCTTTGGAAATTTATTAGTTGTTTCATTTTGATGCAACTCTGGTCTGTTTACTAATTGTTTTAATTCTTCACGAGATTTTGCAGTGTCCTTAGTTTTTCTAGGCACATTCATCACAGTGTTAAAGATATTATCGAAGAAATTTTTCTCAACATGCATGACATCTAAATTATGTCGAATGAGTAGATACTTCCAATAGGGGAGCTCCCAAAAAATACTCTTTTTTTTCCAACCACACTGGCACACCCTAACAATGTATCTATTTATCTCATCAGAACCAGATTGAGATACTGGTAGAAATCCATAACTGTCTATTTGTTCAATGATTTCTTCACCTGATAAATGGAATGCTGGAGGAGGTTTTCTGACTACAACATTTTTTAGGAAATTTTTCTTATTTCGCCTGAAAGGGTGATCAATAGGTAAAAACTTCTGGTGATCATCAAACCAGGGTATTTTCCGACTACAAGGTAATGAAAAGGCATCAGAATCTGTCATGCAGTGTGGACAAACTAATTTACCCGCTGTGCTCCATCCTGACAACATTGAATATGCTGGAAAATCACTGATCATCCATAATAATGCAGCATGCAATCTAAAATTACTTGCAACATCATAAGTCACTGACCCTACATTCCATAAATCATTTAATTCTGCAATTAAAGGTTGCAAGAAAACATCTATCTTCTCTTTGGGATTGGTTGGACCAGGAATAAGCACAGTAAGAAACATAAATTCATCTTTCATGCACATCCAGGGTGGTAAATTGTATGGTGTTAATATAACTGGCCAGGATGAATATTGCTGTCCCGATTGACCAAATGGTTGAAATCCATCAGCGGAAAGTCCCAATCTCACATTACGTGGTTCCATTGCAAATGAGGGAAATACAATATCAAGATGTTTCCATGCAGAAGAATCACAAGGATGACACATAATACCTCCTTCATCCTCATGTTTATGATGCCACATCATGTGACAAGCTGTAGCGCCAGATGCATACAAACGTTGTAATCTAGCAGTTAAAGGAAAATAATACATCACTTTCTAAGCAATATTTTTCTTCTTCTTCCCTGGTATGCGGGTAACATTCTTATAACGAGAGTGAGTACAGATTTTGCATTCACTCAGTTCGTTATCTTCATGCCAAAATATCATGCAGTTGTTTACACAACAATCAATCTTCTCTACTGACAAACCTAAACCTCTAACCAATTTCTTGGTACTGTAAAAACTACCTGTCATTATGTTGTTAGCAGGAAGTAACTCTGACATTAATTGACATATGTCATCATAACATCTTTCAGAAAAATGATGTTCTGCTTTCATATTCAACAACCTTGCAGTAGCTGATAATTGCGTGTGACCTGAGGGAATGTCCTCCCACACTTCTCTTTCACTAGCCTTTAACATTTCATATAGTTGCTGATATTCAGGTGCAGGTGTTTCGTTTATATTGGAATAATCAACTGCGACATTCATTGCATCGTGAACCATTGATTGCATTCCAATATCATAAGTTGATGAGTCATGTGCAGTAAAAGTTGTGCCAGATGATGAATCATCGGAAGGCCCAATTGGTTCATATAAATAAGGTTCTCCATGACAGTACCAATTGTAGTAATTTGGCACAAAATCATTCCTACATAAATGCATTTTTACAGTATCTTCATCATAGAAAGCTCTATTTTGACATTTTTTATGATTGCACAGACACTTTAATTCTGCACCATTCATACATTCTGGATGAGTTTTAGCATAGTCGACAAATTCTTCAACTTCAGCAATAAAATCATCTCTAATAAATCCATTTTCTAATCGATTGTACATCCAAGCTTTGTTCATAGATATTTTCACCTAAAACTAATAAATTGATAATTAGAAATTATCTTAAATTAACGTACAAACACAAAACAAACAAAAGAATGATATTATATTACAGATTAAGATACGAACATAACATATATGTAAATTAAACAATGACAAATAATATAAAATACAATAAACTAAATTATACATGAAGATGTGAATGTGTACCGGAGAAGAGCAGCAAATGCTATCTGTTTACAAAATAAAAATAATTTAGCACAAAATTTATCAAAAAATTAACAAGTAGAAACACGACCGACATAGGCCAGCACAACAACATATATCCGACACACCCGTCAGCATAGCACTTCCGACATACCAGCGTCCGGCACAGCGGCCAGGAGGCCGCTGGCGGCCAGCATAGCGGCCAGGAGGCCACTGGCGGCAGGCAACTACCAGCGTCGACCGGTACAAAGGCCAGCAGGGCGCTGGCGGCCACAAAGAAAGGAAGAAATAAACGAGGGGAGCTTACCGGCGAGATCGAGGAGGAGGAAGAGGAAGGAGCTGGCTGTCGCGCGCGTGGAAAGAAAGGAAAGGGGCCGGGTTAGGGTTTATTTCGGCTTTACCGACGGAACCTAGATTCCGTCGGTAAAGCTATTATTTTAAAGAAAAACACATATTACCGACGGAATTTTTTAATTCCGTCGGTAATGTAGGTATTACCGATGGAATATTATCTTCTGTCGGTAATTTTTCAGACTTTATCGACGGAAATTGTTATCCGTCGGTAGCCCCGTCGGTAAAGTTATTTTTTTTTGTAGTGTGATATTTGATTGTTGAATCGTAATATTATTTGTGTAAGTCTCTATTTGGCGTGAACTTAAAGTAGTTAAAGACACTCATCTTTGTTCACCTGCTTTAGGTATACTTGCAACAATAGTTATTTATCTAGATTATTTTAATATTAATTATTGTTATTCCAATTTAGCAGCAATTAATTATCTTACTGTTGTTTGTGAGGTCTATACTAGCTTTTATTTGTAGTATATCAGAATTAATATTCTTATAATTTTAAATTTTGAAATAGGAAAACTTCAGAAAGAAATAAGTTAGATATATAAAAAGAACTTACATAAACGTCGGGGCTTAACTGATAAGTTTATTATTGGGTTGGAATAATTTTTGGATTTTGCTTCCCGTAATATTGAGTTTATTGATGGAAATAAGTTAAGGTATTCATGCAGAAAGTGTCATAATGAAAAATTTTACAGTTTGATCAAGTTTGAGAATATCTTTGTAGATTTGGTTTTACCCTGAATTACTATAATTACACTTGTCATGATAAACTGTTTATATCTAATGAGGATTATGGACGAAATATACAAGTCTTAGTTAGTGGGGATCAAAATTATTATGATCAATTAAATTTATATCAGATGATTTTAATTGATGCAGCCGGTCAGAATTTTATTCTAGAACTGATTTATGCAAGTTCTAGTTTTTCTCCGATATTTAAACAAATGATTACTAGTTATGCATCACCTTTTAAGGAGGTAATGCCACCGGTTGTTGATGAAAATGCTAATAGTGAACCACATCTCCAATTTCATGAAGTGTTGAGTACTGCAGATGAACCCAGATGAACCCAGATGAACCTGTGTGGGCTGGTTGTGACAGCCATACTAAATTATTTTTAATCACAAGACTGTTAAATGTCAAGGCAGAGCATAATGTGTCTGAATATTGTTTTAATGATTTTGTTCAAGTTATTGGAAAGGTATTGCCGCGTGATCACATAATGTCGAATGATTTATACAATATAAACAAACTTGTGAAAGAATTAGATCTTCTGGTGGAAAGAATTGATGTTTGCAGTGATGGTTGTATGCTATATTGGGGAGATGATGCAAATGCAGATGTTTGTAAATTCTATAATCAATGCAAGAATCCTAGGAGGTCGGGTCATAATTAGTGACGTAAATCACACAAACAAATATTTTATTTGCCTTTAACTCCTAGGTTACAAAGACTTTATGCATCAAAGGTCACTGGAGAACACACAACTTGGTATGCAAATCATGAACAGAAGAGAGGTTAATATGTCATCCATCAGATGCAAAGGTGTAGAAATCTTTTGATAGAACATATCCTGAGTTTGCGAAGGAGACTCGAAACATTAAATTAGGTCTCTATGCCGATGGATTTGCTCCATTTAGCAAATCAGGAAGATTCTATTTTTGTTGATCAGTTATCTTAACTCCGTATAATATTCCACCTGGTATATGAACGAAAATACCATATATGTTTTTAACATTGGTAGTGTTTGGCCCGTAAAATTCAAAGAAGTTAATAGATATTTACATGCAACTATTGATTACAGAGCTGAAACAACTATGAGATGAAGGTTTTCCAATATATGATGTTTATACGAATCATATGTTTGTAATGAAAGTTGCTCTTCTTTGGACCATAAATGAATTTCTGGCTTATGGTATGCTAATGGGATGGAGCACCATTGGGATCTTAGGATGTCCAATATGTATGGAAAGATCAAAGTCAATTAGATTGAAACATAAAAAAAAATCGAGTTATTTTGATTGTTATAGACAATTTTTACTACAAAATCATAAAATTCAAAAGGAGTAAAGAAGAATTCATTAAAGATAGAATTGAAAGAACACCTTCGCTATTGAGATTAACAGATGAACAAATTTGGTATAAAGTGCTTAACTTTTCATCTGTTATTGAAGAATCATATGGTAAAATATATAAATATGGAAGTATACATAAATAGATTAAATGGAGTATATTTTGGCATTTACCGTATTAGAAGAGTCGTTTGATTCATCATAATCTTGATGTAATGCATATTGAGAAGAATGTTTTTGATAATCTGATAAATATAGTTATGGATATGAAAAATGAAAGACAATCGGAATGCAAGAAAAGATATGCGACTCCTCTGTAAACGACTCACTCTTAATGTTGATGAAAGTAGTAGAAAGCCAAAACCCAAGGCCATTTATACATTAAATATGGATCAGAGACGGATTGTTTATGAATGGCTGAAATCATTGAGATTTCTTGATGGTTATATCTCTAATATTGGGAGATCTATCAACATAAAGAAATGCAAATTGATTGGTTTGAAAAGTCATGACTGTCATATATTCATGGAAAGGTTAATTCATATTGCTTTCAAAGAACTCTTATCAAATTTTGTATGGGTATCATTACGGAGTTAAGCATTTTCCTTCATGATATTTGCTAGATAGCATTGAGACATTCGCACGTGGAGATATTAGAGAGAGACATTTCAATTATTTTATGTAATTTAGAAAGGATATTCCCACCATTATTTTTTAATTCTATAGAACATCTTTTAGTTCACTTGCCATATAAGGTAAGGTTGGAGGTCTTGTCCAATTTTGATGGATGCATCCATTTGAAAGATACAATTTTCATCTTCTATACTTTGTTATCAATGTAGATAAAATGACTAACTTAATTAGATATTATTTTCTAATACATTTTGTTTTATTACAATTAGATTTCTATATCATTTGAAGAAAAAAGTAAAAAATAAGGCACGGATCGAAGCCTCCATTGTTAATGCATACATTGTTGAGAAAGTAACAACTTTTGCATCATATTATTTTGAGCCTCACATTTAGTGCAAAAGTCGGAGACTGAGAAGAATGATGAGGGCCATGTTAATCCCAATTTGAAGTCATTCTTAATTTTTAATTACCTTAATCAACCAAGTGGATCATGTATCCGTAGATACTTAACGAGTCAAGAATGGCGAACAACTCGCACATATATTTTACTGAACTGTCTAGAAGAAATGTCATATTTCGAGTAAGTATAAATTTGATATTTTATGTATTTCTTATATCGTAAATTGCTTATGTTATTATTATTTTTTATAGTAGGATTTTCCAAAACTTATATTCCGATCTTTCGACACATGAGTTTGATCACTTTAATGATGAAGAATTTGCACCATAGTTCAAAAATTATGTAAGTAGACCATAAATTATTTTGTACACATCTAGACTTAATCGTGACATATTTATTTGACTTTAGATTCATGATAATCAAGCTCATGTTAGCAAGAATTGCTAATCTATCTGTCATGGAGTCCAAAATCAGTAGTACAAACTTGGCCAACATATTTCATAAACGAATATAATTTTCATACTTGAGATTATGGAATGGGGAAGAATACAATGAATAATGGGGTTTGTGTTCAATCATTCAATGATGGAGGTGCAAGAAATGATTTTTATGGGTTGCTAGATGAAATCATAGAGGTAGAGTACACTATACCAGAAATGCAAGTTGTTTTATTTATGTGACGTTGGTTTAACTCCACCCATGACGAACCCGTCATGGTCGGTCCCAATCCCGGATAAAGGAGGAGGATTGCGTTAGGTTGCTAGCCAGTGTTAAAACTATGACAAATATTCAATTAATGGATCCATTAAACTATTGTGCTAATGCTAGGTTGTTCCCTGGAAGGAACGCGTCGCAAGGTTCGATTGTAACATCTCAGCAAGGAGCACTATATCTTGAGAACTCGGGTGTAATGCTAAAATGCAAGAGTTCGCGTTGCAGGATAACGTATCAGCAAAGACCACTACATCTCCCGGAGAACATGAGTGTAATGTTAAATAAGAGTTCTCACACCATAGGTTGAATAAGAACAAATATGATAGGAAAACTAGCAATCTAAGATTTAGAACATGGAAGAGCCCTCACTAGTAAATCAATGAAGGTAGTAGATATGATAATTAAGAGAAAAATTAGTATTTTGTGTGTACAAGAGATAAAAAGGGTAGGCGAGAAGGCAAAGATAATAGAGAACTCGGGTTTTAAATTATGGTACACAATAAAGAGAAGCAAGAAATGGAGTTGGTATTGTTGTAGATAATTCGTTAAAGGATGAAGTTGTAAAAGTAGTTAGAAAAAGAGATAGAGTTATAGCCCTTAAGATAATAGTGGCGAAAGAAACTATGAACATAATTAGTATATATGCACTATAAGTAAGATTAGATGAAACTACCAAATCAAGGTTTTTGGATAACTTAGATGAAATATTCTGCCAAATGAAATGATTTTAATAGAAAGTGATCTAAATGAGCATGTCAAAGTGTAAAATGAGGAATATTAGAGGGTACATGAGGGTTATGAGTTTGGAACGAGAAATGAGGAAGGGAAAACTATATTAGATTTTGCAATAGCATATGACCTTATATTAGCTAATATGTTTTTTAAGAAAAAAGAACACTTAGTCACGTTCAAAAGTGGAAATAATAAATCACAAATTGACTTTCTTATGGTTAGGAAGAAGGATAGAAAGATTTGTATAGATTACAACAAGGTCATCCTTAGAGAAATCTTAACTACTATTAGTTGTGTTGGATATACGTTTCAAATATAGTATCAATAGAAAAAATATATATACGACTCCTAAAATTAAGTGGTAGAAGTTAAAGGATGGGAAACAAAATATATTTAATGAGAAGATCGGAGTACAAGTATTAGGTGAAATATATGGTGACTCTAATACAACATGGGATAAAATAGTATCAAAATTGAAAATAGTAGCTAAGAGTGTACTCGATAAGTCAAAGAGATATGTACCGCTAAGAAAGGTATCTTGGTGGTGGAATAAGAAAGTACAAGAAAAAGTGAAAAAAAAATGAATAGCTTATAAGAAATTATATATTTATAAGAATGAAAAAAACTTAAAAAAATATACAATAGCCGAAAGAACCTAAGAAAGTAGTAAATGAAGCAAAAAATGAAACTTTTGAACGATTATATCAAAAATTAGATACAAAAGAAGGGGAAAGAGACATTTATAGAATAGCTAAAGTGAGAGAAATGAAGACAAGAGATCTTATCCAAATAAAATGTAGTAAAGATGAATGCAATAGGGTACTAGTAAATAATGGAGAAACAAAAGAGCGGTAGAAGAGATATTTTATAAGATATGAACCATTTGTGTCGACATAACAAGTGATTCAAGTATTTTATGATTCATATTCTAGTTTGAAACGTGACAAAATTGATTGGTTGACTGTTTGTAAAATGAAAGCACGAAAAAAAAATTAAGGAATGTTGGAAAGACAGCATATCAACAAGAGGAAGTTGTGAATATATTTCAGATCGAGAATATAATATTCCAAAGTTACGAGATCCCAGTGTTGTAGTGATATATGTGGATGCAAGTGAAATTCATAAGGATGGCGATGAGGAATCTAATTTTGAGACTGATGATGACGAAGACGATGACGACGAGGATAACAATGAGGATGAGACCTTATCACTTGATCTCACAACCCATAAGTTGCCTACTCCTACTACGAAACGACAAATTAGAACCGATTCAGTTGAGATTCATGACAGTTTATTGCTCCTTGTGGAATGCTGATCTATTTTCATAATCGACTCTCCACATCTCGAGTTTCTACGGATCGAATGATTGAGTTCTCCTTTTGGTTCATCCCCAAATCCTCATGGGATATGAATCTAGTAATTTTGGCATTGAGATCGTGTGTATATAGTAGGCCCGGACCACAGACACACATTTCATTGAACAAAAAACATGTAAACTCAATAGATTAAACAAAATAGTGTTTACATATTAAAGGGCTAATCTCAACTCCCAGAATTAAGAGAACTACTCCATAGCAAAAGAATTACAAACCAAAGATACTGAAAGAAACATTCATACAATCTAAAACAAAGAATAGAGGAAGAAATGCTTAGTGAGAAGATTGCCAGTGTCTTCGGAATGGTTCCTTACTCCGGATGTGGACGAATCGTCTTGATGGATGAAGATGGTTTCTCAAGGGTTTCCCCTAGAGGGGATAACCCTCTCCCAAGGAAGGGGACGGAGCCCCCTGGTCAGAGATGATTTAAGTAAGAGTTTGTTTGACCCTTTTATATTTCTCCCAAACTATCCAGATCTATAAATTTGTTGGGCTCTTCCAAAATAGATTTTTTGACCCTTAAACCCAGTTTTCTTAGGTTGGATCCTGAGTCAAAGTTGTAAATCTTGAAATTATCTACATTTTGATAGGTGGTACGTGTAACGACCCGCCTTCTGGGCACTGGCTGTAAGGCCGATCGTCACAATAATGCTAAACTTTACTGTGCAAAAAGCTGGGCTAATTAAAATTTTACTCTACTAATGACCGATACAACTGATAAGAAAGGTCTAAAGACCTTCTTTGCTGGTGTACATATGCTAAGGAGGGGAAACTGAACATCACAACTAAGCTAGGGACTAGAAACTAACTTCCCAACTACCTACCGGCCTGCTGATCGATCGGAAGGCGTTCTCATTCCCAAGCGGATCGGTCGGTGGCCGATCCAGTGGGTCGGTCATCGATATCTGGATCGGTCGGTGATCCGGAGCTATCTGCAATCTCATCTGTCTGGGGATCGGTCGGTGACCGATCGAAGAGATCTGATATCTCTATGGATCGCCGATCCAAAGATAGCGATCGATGCGGACGATCGAGTTATTTCGCCGGGAACTCGATTTGACACTTTGGCGTGCCAAAATCTCACACAACAATTCTAAAATCAATGGAAATACATTCTAACAACTATTAACCAGCATTCTAACATAATTACTAACAAACTAAATGAATCTCCCATGATTTAAACATTCTAAGGTTCAAAATTGCATAAAAGAAGAAATACTAAGACTTCTTCTATTTAAGCTTGCTAAAACCCCTGAGGATCTTTTATTCCAGTTCCTTCCACACACATCTTGATCTGCATTGACCTCCAGCCTCCGCTACTGGTCCACTTTTCCTTTACCTTTATCTGCAGTATAAGAAAAGTAGTATCTATAAGCTAAAAAGCTTAGTAAGAAACCATCTACCTCACAAAAACATGCAACGATGCAAATATGATTTTAAATCATGCTGTTTAAAACCTATGCTGGATATACTGAATAAACTAAGCATGGCATGGCATATAAGCATACAATCATGACATATCTAAAGCTGAACATATAAACATGGATAACAACTGCACATAAAGTTATCATGCATATTCACACGGAAAAACTAAGCTGGAGCATGATACTGTAACTGAAACTGAACTAAGCTAAAACTGATCTTAAACTATAATCACTGGATTAGATTAAGAGTTTGAAAGCTAATATCATAATAAGTGAAAATAGTAATCATCTTGTTTGGTACTTGCTATGCGCATCTCTAACTAGACCGGGGTTGCAAATCCGAATTTAGTAGAGCTACTAGGTTATCTAAACCTAGGGATGACTAGGAGCCCAATGGATATCTAATCTAGTATAGTGAAATACTGAGTATAACTAAACTGTTCTAAATAGTTGTTTCTAGGTTATACGAACCTAGAGCTAGGTTGTCTGAACCTAGAGGAGCCACCCATTGGACCGTAGTCCCATATAAGCTAGGATAACTGATTTACTGATTTGGATTCTTCTAATGCATTCAACTGTGCTAATAAAAATACCTAGGTTGCATTTTTTCTAAGCTAGTTATTTAATCGACCACCTAGTGTGCTTTAACTCCCCTCTCTATTAGGGAGACTACCTTTAGGCACCCAACAGCATCTAAACCTCCAACTGAAGGAGAAAAGACGTGTCCGGCCCCTGTAAGGAAGGTTAAAAACACCCTATATGTCGAAAACATACGCATATAACTAAACTAATGCACAGGAAATCAAACGGTAGCTATTATACTGCAGGTGAGGGGTTTCTTACATCCTGTTCGTAATTTCTTACGATTCTATTCGCTCGAATTTCGGTGGGGATGACCTTCTCGACGATCCGCTCACGTCTTTGCGTTCCTCTCGCGGAGAAGAACCTCTTTCGTGTTAGAGTCGTCGCCGGAAGATGAACCTATGGACCTTGGGGCTGGGGCGCCGAGAGAAAGAGGAGAGGGAGAGGCGGCGGTGAGGTTTCGGTGGTGAGGGTTGAGAAGTTGCCGAACCCAAAAATAAACCAAAACCTACTTAAGTTTTTAATTTATATTAAGTGGTAATTCCGGCCCAACTCTAATATAAATTAAATCGTCTCCCTTTCCTTTCAGCACGGCCTTGCTGGGTTCACCGGTTACTAGCATTATCCCTTACACCATAGGTCTCGGGTTCGATTCCCGCCTAAGCTATTTTATTCTTTTAATTATTTTTGCTACTTCCGCTACTCAGAAAATTCCGGAAAAAGATCTAAAAATTCCAGAAAAATCATAGAATAATTCTAATGTAAGTTTGAGAATTTTCGGGCGTTACAATCCCCCATACCTTATAAAAAGTTCGTCCTCAAACTTAAAACAATTCTGGGTACTTCTGTCTCATGCTGGCTTCTGTCTCCCAAGTTGCCTCCTCTGCCGTGTGACTGTGCCAAATGACTTTAACTAATGGAACTTCCTTGTTCCACAATTTCCTAACTGCTCGGTCTATTATCTGAATAGGCCAACTATCATAGCTGAGGTCTTCGCGGATCTGTACCGACTGGGGCTCAATCACCTGAGTGGCATCTGGGGTATGCTTCTTCAGCATAGAGACATGAAATACGTTGTGGACAGCTGACATTTCCTGGGGTAGCTCTAGCTCATATGCTACCTTGCCCACTCTTTTGCTGATAAGGTATGGTCCCACATATCTGGGACTAAGTTTGCCCTTCTTCCCAAAACGCATTACTCCCTTCATGGGAGCTACTCTGAGGAACACTATCTCCAACCGAAAACTCTAAGGGTCTGCGTCGCTCTGTGCTGTCTATATCCTCTGGCGGATCTGCTGATGCTGTAGTATCTGCGACTAGATCATCGAAGCTCTAGTTCCTACATTCACCACTCATACCGTGATTGGAGATCTAAACCTCCGCCCATAGAGAGCCTCGTAAGGTGCCATGCCGATAGTGGCATGATAGCTAAATTTCGCTAAACTCGGATATTTGCACCAACTTCCGTTGAAGTCTAGGGTACCGGAGCATCTTTGAGTAAGCGGTTTACTCTCTCGACCATCCATCGAGGATGGAATCTTGTCTTGAACTTTAACTTAGTACCTTGTTGTACACACTCCCAAGTGTGATGTGAATCTGTCTGTCCGAAATGATGGTTCGTGGGACTCCATGTAGTCTGACGATGGAGATACAACCGAGCTAGCTTCTCCATGGAGTAGGATATCTTGATAGCTAAGTGGGGTGATTTAGTCAACCTATTACCCGGATGGCGTCAAAACCATTCGTGGTTACGGGGTCCACTATGAAATCCATAGAGATATCCTCCCACTTCCACTGGAATCTGTATAGGGAGAACTCCTCACAGTCGTGATGTTGTTTTGACCCTCGGCGGTGAGGCGGATGCTAACATATCTGGCGATGTCTCGCTTCATCTCGGGCCACCAAAAAGGTTCTTGGTACATTTTGGTGGAACTGGATGCATCGCATAGGAGTCTTGTGAGCCTCATCTAAAATCATCTCGTAGCTCCTCCCGATCGGAACACAGTCATCACCGAAATACAACACCATGGACACTCTGATTCTCTACTTTCGATTCGCTAGCCTTGCTTAATTTTACAATTCGTGGTCCGCTCAGTGAATATCACCAAGCAAGGTAGACTCTAAGGACATAGTAGAGAGCTATCCAACGATGAGTTCGAGACCGAAATCTACGATCTCCTCTGTAGGGGCGGTGACATGGCTGTAAGAGATAATAAGGTAGCCTGGATTTTACGCTAAGTGCGTCGGCTACCTTATTGGCTTTCCACGGATGGTAGAGGATGTCTATATCGTAGTCTTTGACTAGCTCAAGCCATCTGCGCTATTCTTCTGAGTGAAGAAGTACTTGACTCGATGATCTGTATACACTCTGCTTGAGCTCCATATAAGTAATGTCTCCAAATTTTGAGCGCGACTGTAAGCTCAAGGTCATGAGTAGGGTAATTCTTCTCATAATCCTTGAGTTGTCCGGAGGCATAGGCGATCTTGCATTAGCATTGCTCCTAGTCCCAACTTAGAGGCATCACTATAGCTGCTGGTGTTGTTTGGTAGAGCCAAAATAGGAATTGGTCAATCTCCTTTTTAGCTCACTCAAGCTGTTCTCACATCAGAGCTGTCAGTGGGGAGGCTATCTGGAGAAGTCCTCTACGAATTTTCTGATTTCGCTGGCGTTCTTAGGTCTCTTCCAGTTACTTATTGCTTCTATCTTGCTTGAATCTACCATAATACCATCCTTGGAGATGATGTGACCTACCAAAATTCACATTTCGTGAACTTGGCGTATAGTTGGTTCTTCTTCCCGAGTTCCGAGTAGATAAGAATGTCATCGATAAACACAATAATAAACTTATCTAAATACTCCTGAATACTCTTCATGAGATCCATGAATGTGCTGGAGCATTGGTTAAGCCGAATAATCCTGAATGTTGTCTTGGGTATATCCCTTCTTTAACCTTGACTGATAACCTGATCTGAGATCTATCTTGGAGAACACCGCTCCTTGATTTGGTCGAGCAGTACCGGTTCTTGATTGTGACTTGGTTCGGTGATCCGTAGTCTATGCACAATCGCATGCTTCCATCCTTCTTCTACGAACACCCCATGGTGAGTGACTAGGGCGTATGAAACCCTTGTCGAGCAGCTCCTGGAGTTGTTATTGCTGGAGCCATGCGATATGGCGCTTTGGAAATAGGATTGGTGTGGGAAGAGCTCTATCTCAAATTCAATCTCACGTCGGTGCTAGGCTCTCCTGGGAAGACTGCTGGGTAGTCACATACAACTCGGACTCTGCTAGTTTGGTCCTTGTCTGGCTGGTATTGACTACATGTGCTAGGTACCCGTACAACCCGAACATCAGTGCCTTCATGGCTGAGAAATTTTCGGCTTTTCTCTTTGGTTCTCCGATGTACTCGAGCTGTGTTTCTGGTTGGAATACGACTTTCATTTACGGCACTCTATGGAAGCACCGTATCGAAGTCCATTCAAGGATGACATCGTAGTCAGTCAGTAGGATCGGATCACAAAAGAGTTCCCTCTGCTATAATGACACTGCTCTGAGCCGGTGCGTGGATGCCATGATCTCTCCCGAAGGTAGTGCCGTCAAAACTGACCGAGTACCTCGAGGGTATTTCTAATTTTGAACACCCTGCCTATATATGAATGGGTTGCCCGAGTATCAAATAGAACAGTAGAACTATACTGAAAATGCTAATCGACCTGTGACCACTGTCGAGGCATTGGCTACGTCCTCTCCGGTGAGTGAGTAGATCCTCGCATTAATCGTAAGCTGAATCTGCCCTGGCTGATAAGTGGACCTTCTAGAGCGGCATGCATCTGGCCTGCATCTGAATCTGCTGTGGCTGAGGAGACCGGTCTTGTTCGGGCACTTGCTTGGCCATGTGCCCTTCTTGTCCACATTCAAAGCATCCTCGTGTGCCCTTACGACAAACGGTGGAATTTCCCACAAGTAGCACACTTTGGATAAGGGTCGCTTGCTAGATGGTCCTCCTTTTGGGTCACTCCACGATTTGCGCTTCTTGTTGGAGTTCCCTTTCCAGAGCTGTGGCCTTGCTATTTTTGAGTGTGAGGGTTTCCTTGGCCTTTGGACTCTTAGGAGACTTGCTTCTGCTGCTTTATGCTGTTCTGGTAATGCTCTGTTGTCAAGGCACTGCTCACTAACTCCTCTGTGGTTTGTGGCCTATGTATGCCACCAGCCACGTTCACTGCTATCTCCGGCCTCGGCATCTTGAGCATCAACCGGATTCGTTCCTTCTCTGTGTTGACTAGCTCTGGGCATAGACGAGCCAACTGTTGAATTTCTTCACGGCTTCCTCAACTGAAAGGTTGCCCGATGAAACTCGGTGAACTCGTCGTAGTGGCGGTTTGTGACCCGTATGTGAAAGAACTCCTCGAAGAACTCCTTCTCGAAATACCATCCGGTTCATTGGGCGCTTCGTTCCGATTCTTTCCCACCACATGCGTCCGTCTCCTGTGAAGGAGGCACACTTCACCTTCTCGTGTTCGGCCAGAAGCTCCATCGTGCTCTCCGGTGTTTTGAACCGGGCTTGTGCATCCCATGGTTCACTAGTGCCTGAGCTCTGCCACTGGATCGGATAGGCTTCCTTTCTTGGCTCATCTGCTGGGCCTCTGCTGCTTGGTCTTTGGTCTGTAGGCTGGTGGTGGAACCTCTAAGACTACGGAGTCGTCAAATTCGGTTCCGGGGTGAGTATTCTTCTGATTAGCCTTTAAGGTGGCTATTTCACTTCTTTGTTCAACTGTCCTTTTTTGTGAGCCACTAATCTTGTAAGGTCCGGAGGAGGCACGTCTCTTCTTTGGGGCTCAGTAGCTAGTGCCCTTGGTGGGCGTCCTCGTGCCATTTCTAAAGACATAGAGAACATATGTATAACTAATACTATCACAGTTATATAATTAATGATATCATGTTTAAAAGACTATCACATACCAACAGGCAGTAGGCATAAAAACATGAACTGTAATAACAAAACGAGGAGCATAAATAAAGTAGAGGTATTCTTACTTGGAAGTTGTAGGTACAATACTGATGTGTGTGTAGGACGTATGGAACACTGCTCTGATACCACTCTGTAACGACCCGCCTTTTGGGCACTGGCTGTAAGGCCGATCGTCACAATAATGCTAAACTATACTGTGCGAAAAGCTGGGCTAATTAAAATTTTACTCTACTAATGACCGATACAACTGATAAGAAAGGTCTAAAGACCTTCTTTGCTGGTGTACATATGCTAAGGAGGGGAAACTGAACATCACAACTAAGCTAGGGACTAGAAACTAACTTCCCAACTACCTACCGGCCTGTTGAAGGGATGGGAAGCTCTAAGGCATTGGATCGGTCGGTGACCGATCCAGTGGATCGGTCGGCAGACCGATCCGGTATGTCTGGATCGGTCGGCTAAATTCCCGATCGGTCGGCTGACCGATCCGTGAGGATACAGATAGCATCTATATCTATCTGGATCGGTCGGTGGCCGATCGATTAACCAGAGCTCGATCGGTGCAGGAGCCGATCGAGATGGGAACTCGATTTGACACTTTGGCGTGCAAAATCTCACACAACAATTCTAAAATCAATGGAAATACATTCTAACAACTATCAACAGCATTCTAACATAATTACTAACAAACTAAATGAATCTCCCATGATTTAAACATTCTAAGGTTCAAAATTGCATAAAGAAGAAATACTAAGACTTCTACTATTTAAGCTTGCTAAAACCCACGAGGATCTTTTATTCCAGTTCCTTCCACACATCTTGATCCGCATTGACCTCCAGCCTCCGCTATTGGTCCACTTTTCCTTTACCTTTATCTGCGATATAAGAAAAGTAGTATCTATAAGCTAAAAGCTTAGTGAAACCATCTACCTCACAAAAACATGCAACGATGCAAATATGATTTTAAATCATCTGTTTAAAACCTATCTGGATATCTTGAATAAACTAAGCATGGCATGGCATATAAGCATACAATCATGGCATATCTAAAGTTGAACATATAAACATGGATAACAACTGCACATAAAGTTATCATGCATATTCACACGGAAAAACTAAGTTGGAGCATGATACTGAAACTGAACTAAGCTAAAACTGATCTTAAACTATAATCACTGGATTAGATTAAGAGTTTGAAAGCTAATATCATAATAAGTGAAAATAGTAATCATGCTGTTTGGCAACTGTACTTGCGATGCGCATCTCTAACTAGACCGGGGTTGCAAATCCCGAATTTAGTAGAGCTACTAGGTTATCTAAACCTAGAGGCGACTATGGGAGCCCAATGGATATCTAATCCGATCGATTGCCAATGAAAAGTAAAATCTTGAGTATAGCTAAAGCTGTTCTAAATAAATTTGTTTCTAGGTTATCTGAACCTAGAGCTAGGTTGTCTGAACCTAGAGGCGACTGTGGGAGCCCACCCATTGGACCGTAGTCCCATATAAGCTAGGATAACTGATTTACTGATTTAGATGCTTCTAATGCATTCAACTGTGCTAATAAAAATACCTAGGTTGCATTTTTTCTAAGCTAGTTATTTAATCGACCACCTAGTGTGCTTTAACTCCCCTCTCTATTAGGGAGACTACCTTTAGGCACCCAACAGCATCTAAACCTCCAACTAAAGGAGAAAAGACGTGTCCGACCCGTCTAAAGGTACTCACTAAATCCCTAAACCTGCGAGGAAGGTTAAAAACACCCTATATGTCGAAAACATACGCATGTAACTAAACTAATGCACAGGAAATCAAACGGTAGCTATTATACTGCAGGTGAGGGGTTTCTTACATCCTGTTCGTAATTTCTTACGATTCTATTCGCTCGAATTCCGGTGGGGATGACCTTCTCGACGATCCGCTCACGTCTTTGCGTTCCTCTCGCGGAGAAGAACCTCTTTCGTGTTGGAGTCGTCGCCGGAAGATGAACCTATGGACCTTGGGGCTGGGGCGTCGAGAGAAAGAGGAGAGGGAGAGGCGGCGGTGAGGTTTCGGTGGTGAGGGTTGAGAAGTTGCCGAACCCAAAAATAAACCAAAACCTACTTAAGTTTTTAATTTATATTAAGTGGTAATTCCGGCCCAACTCTAATATAAATTAAATTGTCTCCCTTTCCTTTCAGCTCGACCCTGCTGGGTACACCATAGGTCTCGGGTTCGATTCCCGCCTAAGCTATTTTATTCTTTTAATTATTTTTGCTACTTCCGCTACTCGGAAAATTCCGGAAAAAGATCTAAAAATTCCAGAAAAATCATAGAATAATTCTAATGCAAGTTTGAGAATTTTCGAGCGTTACAGTACGACCCGTGGCTCAAAACGAGCCGAAAATTATGGTCGTTTGAAGTTTGGTCTGCAATTTAGGCCAAAGGCTGACACGACTTGTGCCAGCTAGCACAAGCGCCCATGTTAGGCTCGAGAAAATGGCCAAAATTGACATGGGTCATGTCATGCTAGCCAACATGAATGGCCATGGTGGAAATTGTTTATGCTCATGTTAGCATTGTTTCGCCCCTGATTTCGTCCATATGAACACGCTTGTGTCATAGGACATTGTCGAATCGTGCTCCTTGATTAAAATGTTATTTTGATGGTCTTTTGAATCCTTTTTCTTCGTGGATGATTCGTGTGTTCGGATCGATAATGAGGCTCGATGGTGAGGGATGGTTAGCTCGTGTTCCTTTTTCCACCCCATTCTTCATCTTTCTTGGCCATAGGAGCACACCCGTGTCATGGGATACGGCCAGAGTGTGCTTCTTGCTCCAACTTCACATTCCAAGGGATTTATGTTCCAGATATCACATCCTATCAATAAAAATAAGCAAAGAGTAGTTCTCCGAACTAAAAGAGCAAAAGTAACGTAGTGAAGCATGAAAACATGAAATATATACATATATAATGGGACAAGATGTGCGTCAAACTATAATAAAACCCCAATATGAAATGCGCTCATTAGTGGTGATGATGGTTGTGATTGAAATTTTTGGGAATGAATGTTATTTGTTACAGATTTAGTGTTTTTGAAAATTTGTACCTTGATTAAGTTTGTGAATTTTTTATTGTTGTTAATTTGTTTCAAACGGGGTCGTCAAGGAAGGTGATAACAAATGGAAATTCATGTTGGAAGAGGTGAGCGTTACATTAGTTTTGTGTTTGTTTACATTCATACTCTCTGTATTTTCATCTTAACTATCTTACTTTTTGTTTGTTTGTTTCCTGATGCAGGCTTACTTTTTGTTTGTTTGTTTCCTGATGCAGGCTTACTTTTTGTTTGTTTGTTTCCTGATGCAGGAAAAGAAAAAGATCAAGAAATAGAAGAGGAAGAATGTGGTGTTATGGGATCTTTTGTTACATTGTCTAGTTAGACGGGAACAATGTTTATGATTAGATTGACTTTGTTTTGGAATTTGTATGTGTATGGTGTATCAGATTTTGTATTGGATCTTTGGTCTGCCATGTATGATCTTTGATTTGTCATTTTGTTATATGGGATGTTTGATGTTCTTATGTGGGATCTTTGTTGTTTATGTTGGTTGTATCATATTTACAGGTTTATATGTATGAACGATAGAACAGATTTACAGATCCGTGTCATTGGAAAAATTACAATTTTACGACAAGAAAATTTGTTGTAAAATTTACCAAATCAGCAACGAAAATGATTTTCGTCGCAAAACAGCAATGAAATTGTTCGTCTATGATTTGAGACGACAATATTTTCGTCGCTGATTTGCAATGAATATTTTATTTGTTACAAATTTTGTGACAAATTTCTATTTTTTGTCACAAAATTTGGTGACAACCTATCTGCGACGAAAAAATTTTCGTCACACAATTTTTGCGATGAATTTTTTGTAAAATTCGTCGCAAATATGAGGTTTTTTTTTGCAGTGCCATGTGCCACCACCATCATATAAATAGATAGGAAATCTTAATCCAATGCTTGGATGCAAGAGTAAATGAAATCAGTATATAATATTAAGTTAAGCTAGACGTCCAGCTAGTAGTTTTATTGAGACGCTTCAGAGTTCTCCAGTGATTGGTGCAATCTAGCCTCATCTTAATTAGAGAGCTACTGCGACAGGAAATCATTCCAGGAACTAGTTCTTAGGGGTATCTAAACCATTTTAACTGTTAACTTTATGAAGCGGCAACAAGTTTATGCAGCGATGACATTCTAAGAATGAATATTTCTTTTTATTATCTCTTACAAGTAGAGTAGGTCACAATAGGGCATTGTCTGATCGTATACTATCTTACTAAGTCTGAGCATGCAATCATGTGCAAAATAAGATAAATTACCTCGAGAATCCATCCGATATATTTGATGTTGTTAACATGTTGGTTGACATCCAAATCACTCCATCCAGGCTGCATTTGGTAACAGTGGAAGATGAATACAAAAGGGATGAAAATTTATACACATGCAGTGAGAACTAAAGATGAAGATTGCATACTTACAGCTAGCCCTGTTTGAATGTATTCAGCAGTGTCATCCGCAAGCTTCAAAAGTTTTCTGCAAAACAAAGCTAAATATAGACAAAAAGATATATGATCCGGCGGTAAGAATAGGGGACCTCTGTTCTGTGGAGTCAACGCCACGTGGAAGTCAAAGGGCAGGTGGCTGGCCGGAGAGGGGGGCGACCGGCCGGCCGGCCGGCCGGCCGGCCGGTGTCTAGTTGATGGTCAAAGGCACCCTGGCGAAAGGTAAGATTCCGGCGCTCATTGGACAGAGATCGCATGGCCGAGCGGAGGGCACGCTCGGCCGAAGACCGGAGGTAGCATGCTGCTAGCAGTATCCACCAAGCACGTGGCTGAGGATCTCCCAACCACTATACATATCCGGCCCGCCGGACGTAGGTTGAAGGCTGTCCGGCCGGATGTTAGGCAAGGGGTAAGAGGAAAAGGACAAGGGACATCTTGTTCTGACAACAGACATATTCTACGTTCAGGCCATACTCAAAATCCTACAGCAGAAGGATCCGCTGTCCCATCGAAAACGTACTTGGACTGTAGCAGTATGAGGTCAGGTAAGCTCACTGACAGGCCTTTACTTGGGTATGGGCTAAGGACAAGTGTACACCTCGGTATGCGTTTATCCGCTTCTCCACAACCCTATATAAAGGCTCTCATCCTTAGACGGAGGTACGCATTCTACAATTCTTGGAGCCACCTTCTTGTTGTCGAGCTTTGCCTGACTTGAGTGTCGGAGGGTCGCCGCTGGGAACCCCTTCCCGGCTCGACTTCTGTGCAGGTTCGCCGGAGGATCATACGACCAGTCGGAGATCCACATCAGCGACTCGGAGAGCGCCACGTGCCCAGCGTCCGTTGATTCAGCTTTCGGACAGGATCAATTTGGCGCCGTCTGTGGGAAACACTCCTGCATCCGAACGGAAACAATGGACGAGGCTGGACAACAGCACACGGTGACGCTTTCCACGGAGGAACTCGACTCTCTGATCGAGTTGAGGGCCGCTAAGCTTGTCGAACAGAAACAGAAGGCACCAGCCGAGCGGGCAGAGCAGCAAGCAACATCAGCATCAGGAGACCGAGCGGAAGCACCTCAGGCCACCGTTGCATTCCATCGGGCCCTATTTCGCACTCCTGAAGCCGCAGCAACTAATCGAGATCGGGGATCTTCTTCGGATGAAAGGCCAAGATGAGACGACAGAAAAGGGAAAGCCCCCCGAGCGGATACATCGCCCGAGCGGATTAATCGCCAATTCTCAGAAGCCATCTTGAAGGATCCTCTGCCAAAGCACTACGTTCCCCCGACGATCGACGAATACAATGGGACCACCGATCCGGATGATCATCTGGGTAAATTCGACAACACTGCTACCCTTCACCAATATACGGATGGGGTGAAGTGTCGAGTTTTTTTAACCACCCTCTCCGGATCGGCTCAACGATGGTTTCGGAGGCTGCCGGATGGGTCCATCACAAACTTCAAGGACTTCCGAACGGCCTTCCTCCATCATTTTGCAAGCAGTCGGCATTATCAGAAGACGAGTGTCAGCTTGTTCGCCATCAAGCAAGAGCCAAGAGAGCCGCTCAGAGCTTATATTCAGCGGTTCAACCGAGTGGCCATGGATATTCCAACGGCCACCTCGGAGACCATGATGAATGTCTTCACACAAGGCCTAGTGGATGGGGATTTCTTCCGATCGCTCATTCGAAAGCCGCCCCGAGACTATGACCACATGCTACACCGGGCCAACGAATACATCAACGTGGAGGAAGCCCAAGCAGCCCGGAAAAAAGAAACTCCAACCGAGCGGGCTCCTCCTACCGAGCGGAAGCCGCACGCTGCTCATCCACATAGAGAACCGAGGACCGAAGCAATCCGCTCCCCCCATGCCAGGTCCCACGTGCAAGAGGTAGCTGCCGCCCGGCCCAAGCCAAAGAATAAATGGACCCCGATGTTCTGCTCCTTCCACCGAACGGATACGCACAACACAAGGGATTGTCTAAGTCTTCCCTTGATTGCTCATCCCGTTCCCCGGAATGGTGGTCGACGATCTCCCTCATCCGATAGGCGACAGAGAACTCATGAAGCCGATCGGACGCAAGCCGATAGACGACAACAACAGACTCCCGATCGGCATCGCTCCCCGAGGTGGGAGAAGCGGCGAATGTCTAGAGAACGGTCTCAACCGTCCGCTCGGGAAGAAGAAAATAGAAGTAATACTTCCCGAGGAGAGATCAACATCATAGCTGGTGGTCCGACCGGAGGAGATTCCAACCGAGCAAGGAAAGCGAGCGTCCGGCAGCTCCAGATCCATGCGGTCGGCTGCAGCCAGGAACGGGCGAGCGGACCTGAAGTTAGTTTCGGGCCCAGGGACTTGGAAGGGGTTGAAGTTCCTCACGACGACGCCCTTCTCATCAAAGCGGTAATAGCCAACTACACCATTCATCACGTTTTTATTAACACAGGGAGCTTGGTCAATATCATATTCAAGAAAGCATTCGATCAACTACAAATTGATCGAGCCGAGCTGCTGCCCATGACAACCCCCCTTTACAGGTTTACGGACCATATCGCTGGGAGAGGAGCCGCTCAGAAGGACGCGTACTGCAAACTTCGTCGTGGTGGACTCTCCATCGGCATACAACGTCATATTGGGGCGACCAGCTCTCAGCGAATTTCGAGCGGCCGTTTTCACCTTCCACCAGAAGATCAAGTTCCCCATCGAGGACAAAGTGGGAGAAGTATGAGGGGATCGACTGGCAGCTCGGCGATGTTATATCGAGATGGTCCGAGCAGAAGCCAATTCCGCTCGGAAGGTGCCACGGATCGAGGTGAACGCTATAACAGAAAGGCCTCCCTCTTTAGTTTATGAAGAAAAAGAGGAAGTGCAGATTCACCCGACCCGATCGGAGGCCACAACGTTCGTTGCGGCCGATCTGGAGGAAAGCCGTAAACAGGAAGTGATCAAATGCCTCTAGAGAAATTGTGATGTCTTCGTCTGGTCGACGCATGAGCTGCCGGGAATTTCGCCGAGCATAGTGCGGCACGAGCTACATGTCCGACCGGACGCTCGGCCGGTGAAGTAGAGAAAAAGGGATTTCAGCGCCGAGCAGAATGCCATCATCCGGGCGGAGGTAGAGAAGCTGCTGGAGGCCGGCCACATACGCGAGGTACAGTTCCCGAGCTGGCTGGCGAATGTAGTATTAGTATCCAAGCCGGGCAACAAGTGGAGAGTGTGCATAGATTTTCGGGATCTCAACAAAGCTTTCCCGAAAGACTTTTATCCTCTGCCTCGAATCGATCAATTGGTGGACTCCACAGCTGGCTGCGAGCTGATATGTATGCTCGACGCTTACCAAGGCTATCATCAAGTGCAGCTCGCCCGTGAAGACCAAGAAAAGGTTAGCTTCGTCACTGCCGACGACACATATTGCTATAATGTGATGCCGTTCGGACTGAAGAACGTGGGAGCCACATATCAGCGTCTGATGAACAAAGTGTTCAAGGAGCAGATCGGGCGAAATTTGGAAGTATATGTGGATGACATTCTCATCAAGTCCGTCCGAGCGGCCGATCTATTCGAAGACATGGAGGAGACTTTCCGAACGCTGAGGAGGTACGACGTTAAACTAAATCCACAGAAGTGTCTGTTCGGAGCAAAAGGAGGGCATTTTCTGGGTTACATAGTGACCGAGCGGGGAATCGAAGCAAATCCCAGCAAGGTGAAAGCCTTACAAGATATGCCGCCTCCAAGAAATCTGAGGGAAGTGCAGCGCTTGACCGGTTGGATAACAGCATTATCCAGATTTATCTCGAAGACCGCCGATCGGAGTCTCCCATTTTTCAAAATCTTGCGCAAAGCCACCAAGTTTTACTGGGACGAACAATGCGATCGGGCGTTCGAAGATTTGAAGACATATTTGAACTCTCTCCCGGTACTAGCCAAGCCAGCCGTAGGTGAGCCTCTGTGTATCTATTTATCTTCAAATGAGCAAGCAATCGGCTCGGCATTAGTGAGGGCGAGCGGAGAAGAGCCTGTATATTTTCTGAGCCATATTTTAAAAGACGCTGAATCTCGCTACACGGGGCTCGAGAAGTTGGCCTTCGCTCTGGTCCTCGCCGCTCGGCGCCTTCGCCCATATTTCCTGGCGCATACCATCATTGTCAAAACTAATAGTCCGCTCAGACGAATATTGCTGAATCCGGAAGCGTCCGGACGACTCATCAAATGGACAACGGAGTTGAGCGAGTTCGACATTCAATACCAGCCTCGGTCGGCGATAAAAGCGCAGTCCTTGGCGGATTTTGTCACCGAAGTACATGTTGGTGCAATCAACCTAGGTTTTGATCGGTACGATCATAGTTTTGATGTGTGTGTCAAAGAGTTTAAGTTAGGTTCACCCTTGTATCTGATATGTGTATTTGAGTTGTGTAGGTTCGCAGGATACACATGCGACTCAGGTTGATGGCTTCGGGTCCGGTGAAGGATGAAGCATTCGAGGGACTGTGGACAAGGCAGCGAGGACAAGGGCCTAGGGAAGCAATTTCGAGGCATACGCGAAGGATGACATTGGGGACGAGCCGCAGGCTTGAATGCATCCGAGGGACGAGAGCCAAAGAAAGTATGCTTGAAGGTTCTGTTAAAGCTGCAAAGGAAGCGTCAAAAGAGTCATAAGGGTGAGGGTACGAGTGCACGAGAGATTGTACTCGAAGTAAAAGCATAAGTTTTAGGATTTACTGTAGCAGTACTGTAGCAGTCGACTGCATGTTTTAGCAGTCGACTGTGCAGTCGACTGGGCGCGAACAGAATGGTTATGTTCGTTCGGTCGGTGTGGATCAGTCGACTGCAAGTTTTAGCAGTCGACTGCACCAGTCGACTACTAGTTTTAGCAGTCGACTGCACCAGTCGACTGCTAGTTTTAGCAGTCGACTGGTAAATGACCGTTGGTGCTAGAAAGTAGCCGTTGGCTACCTCTAACGGTAACACCAGTCGACTGATGGTTTTGCCAGTCGACTGGTGCCGAGATGAGTTGATATGATGATCAACTCTCTCCTCTTATTTATAGGAAGCTTTGGGGCTTGAAAGAGGTTACTGATTATTGTTGAATCACTCATTGTCATTGCCCAAAGCTTCCAAGCCTACTCTTTTCCTCCTAAACCTAAGTTCATCTTGTAAGAGGAAGAGAACCTTGTGAGAGGTTGTACTCCACCGAGAAGGAGTAAGAGCTAGCTGGAGATTGCCGGAGACTGATCCACTGAAGGATCAAGGGCTCGTCCACCTCAAGGACACGCCGTGGAGTAGGAGCAAGTAATCTCCGAACCACGTAAAAGAATCGTGTTAGCGTTTGTGTTCTTACTCATTGCTTTCTTGTTTTAGTTTCATTTTCGCTTGCGCAAACTAACCGTGTAGAGAAGAAATCGAAGTTGGGGGTGACATAGCTATCCAACCCCCTTCTAGCCGGCCACCGATCCCCAACAAGTGGTATCAGAGAAAGGACGCTCTTCAACGGACTAATCGTCAAGAAGAACAACATCATCAATGGCCGGCTCAAACATTCATCCACCCAAATTCGAAGGGGACTTCTCTTGGTGGAAGAAGAGAATGGAGGTATTCTTCGAAACCGATTTTGATATTATGCTAATCATGGAAAATGGTTTCGAAGTGCCTAGGGATCAAGACAATAAGATACTTGAGAAAACAAGGTGGAGCAAGAAGCAAAGAGAAGAACATTTAGCGAATTCAAAAGCCATCCATCATCTACTAAATGTTCTTCCCCAACAAGAAGTAACAAGGGTGGGAACCTACTCAAGCGCCAAGGAGTTATGGGAAAAGCTAGTGGAGCTTCATGAAGGCACATCGGAGGCTAAGTTGGCAAGAAGAGATCTTCTTCAATCTCAACTCAATAATGTAAAGCTTGAGAAGGGAGATAAGGTATCTACACTTCATGCTAAAATTAAAGAAATTTTAAGTGGACTAACAAGTGTAGGTGAGAAGCTCTCCAACCGAGACATCATAATGAAAGCCATCAATGCCTTCCCAAGAAACTCGACATGGAGCTCCATTGTAGATTCATTCTACATTTCAAAGGATCTAGAGAAGAGCTCTCTAGATGAATTCTTCTCAACAATGGAGCTTCACGAAACAAGGGTTGAAGGATTAGAAGGAGAAGCAAATAGATCAAGAGGAGTAGCCCTTGTGGCAAACAAGGGAAAGGGTAAGAAGAAGAAGTCTTCATCCCCACCATCCTCCGACTCCGAAGAATCAAGTGCCTCAATGGATAGTGATCAAGAGGCATATATGGTAAGAAAAATGAGAAAAGCATTTAAATCTTTTTCTTCTAACAAAACACATGCTAGGAGAAGTTCAAGGGGCAAGAGTAGAAGAAGAAAGATCAAATGCTACAATTGTCAAGGAGAGGGACATATGAGAGATGATTGCCCTCTCTTGAAGAAGAAGGAAGGGAAGAAGAAGAAGGAGAAGAAGACAAAAGAAAATGGGAAGAAGGCTCAAAACCTAAAAGCAACATGGGATGATCCTTCATCATCGGAGGAGGAAGAAGAGCACAATGTAGTAAATTTTGCTTTAATGGGAATTGATGATGTAGCCTCCACCTCATCCGAGCAAGAAGAAGGAAGGAGCTCAAGCGAAGATGAAGAGGGGAGCTCAAGTGAAGGGGGAGGTCAAACTTCGGATTCGGACGTCTCGGTAAGTGAGGTACATAATCTTCCTCCTCATGTCTTAATTAAAATTATTTCAAGCACAAATGATGATTTGTTTAAGGCAAAAAGAAAGAACAAATCCTTGAAAAATGACATTTGCATGCTTAAAGAAAAATTAGAATCCATGCCTATTAGGGATGATGATTTGCATGCTTCCTCTACAAGTTCAAATGATTCATGTTTAGAAGAGGAAAATAGGAAATTAAGGGAAAAGGTAGAATACCTCACCATAGCCCTTAGAAAATTTGAAATTGGCTCAAATACCTTAAACATGATTATTGGGAGCCAAAGGGCAAGTTTTAAGAAAAATGGGCTAGGATACAATGAACCCAATAATGAAAAGACTTATCATTGTCTACTTGCTAGGGGGAAATCAAAGACAAAGACCATAGATAGGAAATGGATCCCTAAGGAGTACTTGGTCAACCCAATTAGAGAGAACTTCTATTGGGTGCCAAAATCAATCCTCAAGGGTTAGAGGATTTTAGGTCAAGTCAACCATATATATCATAATTCCAATTTTTTTTGGTTGACTTGAGACCTTAAGGGGGAGCACTTAGCCTTGATAGAAATTCATGATAAAAATGGCTAAGTGGAGATTACCTTTATCTCACAATGACTTGCATTATTTTCTAACAATAAATGTGAGATACTAGGATGATACAAATAATTCACATATGCTTATGGCATTTTGATGAGTTATGAAATGTATCAATTTTTAGTAATCATAGACCAACTATGGGGAAAGCAAATGTTTAATTAATGGACATCTTGCCCATAGATCATAGTTGGACATTTCAAATATTTTGAAAACAATTCTATGATTTATTTACTGTGGTTTAGCTATTTTGAAACATATGATTGCAAAACAAGGTTTCAAATTGATACAAACTTGATTGATTTTTAAAGTGTTTGAGTTTTTATCAAAACTTCAAAAATATGATGAATTTTCATGAAAACATATTTTTCCTTGTTAAATAACATTATAAGAAATATGTGTTCAAAATTTCATGATTTTTCAAATTTTCTAGAATTTTCTATGCATTTCTGAAGTTGGCTGTAAAATGCTGAAATTCGGGTTGGTTTGTGCCAGTCGACTGCGACAGATATCAGTCGACTGGTAGCTGTTTTCCAGCACTTTCAAGAGCTGGTTTTGGGTATTTTTAAGTCCACATTGATACCATAGTATGTATACATGTTTGGTACAATTTTTGATGGTGTCAAAGGGGGAGAAATGCAAAGGTTTAAGTTAAAAACCTAACTATGTGCAAAACTTGAAAATTATGATTGAGAGCATATGTTAAGGGGGAGCTTGGGTATTATGCTTCATGTTTACATATTGCTTCTAATTTTCATGTTGATATTTATGCCTAACTTAAACATATTGCCACACATCAAAAAGGGGGAGATTGTTAGTGCAATCAACCTAGGTTTTGATCGGTACGATCATAGTTTTGATGTGTGTGACAAAGAGTTTAAGTTAGGTTCACCCTTGTATCTGATATGTGTATTTGAGTTGTGTAGGTTCGCAGGATACACATGCGACTCAGGTTGATGGCTTCGGGTCCGGTGAAGGATGAAGCATCCGAGGGACTGTGGACAAGGCAGCGAGGACAAGGGCCTAGGGAAGCAATTTCGAGGCATACCCGAAGGATGGCATTGGGGACGAGCCGCAGGCTTGAATGCATCCGAGGGACGAGAGCCAAAGAAAGTATGCTTGAAGGTTCTGTTAAAGCTACAAAGGAAGCGTCAAAAGAGTCGTAAGGGTGAGGGTACGAGTGCACGAGAGATTGTACTCGAAGTAAAAGCATAAGTTTTAGGGTTTACTGTAGCAGTACTGTAGCAGTCGACTGCATGTTTTAGCAGTTGACTGGTGCAGTCGACTGCGCAGTCGACTGGGTGCGAACAGAATGGTTATGTTTGTTCGGTCGGTGTGGATCAGTCGACTGCAAGTTTTAGCAGTCGACTGCACCAGTCGACTGCTAGTTTAAGCAGTCGACTGGTAAATGACCGTTGGTGCTGGAAAGTAGCCGTTGGCTACCTCTAACGGTAACACCAGTCGACTGATGGTTTTGCCAGTCGACTGGTGCCGAGATGAGTTGATATGATGATCAACTCTCTCCTCTTATTTATAGGAAGCTTTGGGGCTTGAAAGAGGTTACTGATTATTGTTGAATCACTCCTTGTCATTGCCCAAAGCTTCCAAGCCTACTCTTTTCCTCCTAAACCTAAGTTCATCTTGTAAGAGGAAGAGAACCTTGTGAGAGGTTGTACTCCATCGAGAAGGAGTAAGAGCTAGCTGGAGATTGCCGAGGACCGATCCACCGAAGGATCAAGGGCTCGTCCACCTCAAGGACACGCCGTGGAGTAGGAGCAAGCAATCTCCGAACCACGTAAAAGAATCATGTTAGCGTTTGTGTTCTTACTCATTGCTTTCTTGTTTTAGTTTCATTTCCGCTTACGCAAACTAACCGTGTAGAGAAGAAATCGAAGTTGGGGGTGACCTAGCTATCCAATCCCCCTTCTAGCCGGCCACCGATCCCCAACAGTACAAAGGCCAGAGCCCAAAGCCATGTGGAAGATATTTGTTGACGGATCATCCACCCGGCTCGGGAGTGGTATTGGTGTGTTATTGCTGTCTCCACAAGAAGAGAAGATGCACCTATCCGTTCAGCTGGATTATAGAGCTACAAACAATGAAGCTGAGTATGAAGCCCTCATAGCCGGCTTGCAGGCAGCTCGGCATGTGGGAGCCGGACGGGTGATAATACATTCAGATTGTCAGTTGGCCACTCAACAGCTCTCTGGTACTTTTGATATTAACAACGCTCGGCTGAAACTCTATGTTGAAGCCTTTGAGAAGCTCAAAGCCAATTTCAGAGAGGTCATCATCCAAAAGATACCCCGAGCGGAAAATCAAGCGGCTGATGAATTAGCCAAGCTTGCAAGTGCAGTAACGCCGCTCGGCACCCAGTCGCCAATCGAACAAGTATCTTTGGTGGCGCACGTCGACCGGAAGGAAGCTCTCACGTTCCCAAGTGATTGGAGGACGCCTATCATGGAGTTTCTCCGCTCGGGAGCTACGCCATCCGAGCACAATGAAACCCAACTTCTCAGGAGAAGGGCCGGTCGGTTCACACTTATTGGAGATCAACTCTACAAGAAGGCTTTCTCCCGCCCGTTGTTGAAATGCGTGAGCTCGGAGGACGCGGCGTACATCCTCCAAGAAGTGCACCAAGGATCATGCAGAGGACATCCGGGCGGGCGATCGCTGGCTAAAAAGATACTGCTGGCCAGATACTTCTGGCCAACCCTGCAAACAGACGCCGCTCGGACCGTCTCAACGTGCCTCTCTTGTCAGAAGTATCATAATTTCTCACACCGACCGGCAAAAGAAATGAAAGCAGCCACTGTGTTCTGTCCCTTCGACCAATGGGGAATGGATATTGTGGGTCCATTCCCTATGGCGACCGGGCAGCGGAAATTTTTACTAGTGGCAGTCAATTATTTTTCCAAATGGGTGGAGGCCGAGCCGCTAGCCAAGATCACCAAGCAAATGGTCAAAAAAATTATTTGGCAGAACATCATCTGTCGGTTCGGCATCCCTCGTCGACTTATTTCCGACAACGGGCGGCAGTTCACAGGAAAATTGCTCGAAGATTGGTGCAAAAGCTTTGGCATTGAACAACACTTCACCTCCGTGGTGTACCCCCAAAGCAATGGTCAAGCTGAAGTAACCAATCGGGAAATTCTTCGCATTTTGCGCGCGCGGCTCGACCATCTGGGAGGAAGTTGGGTGGATGAAGTGTCGGGCGTTCTGTGGGCCATCCGGACGACCCCAAAGGAAGGAACGGGCGTCATGCCTTTCCATCTTGTGTACGGCGGCGAAGCGGTGATTCCTGTTGAAGTCGGCGTCGAGTCCGCCCGGATCCAGAATTATGATGATGGCAACGCCGAGCGAAGGAACATGGAGCTAGATTTGATTGACGAGGAGCGCGCCAAGGCGTCCGTTCGGCTGATGGCGTACCGGCAACGGATGAAGCAAAACTACAACCGGCGTGTCATCCCCAGATCATTCCAAGTCGTCGACCTTGTCTGGAAGAAAGTGAAGCCGGTCGGCGACGTCGGAAAGCTAGAAGCTCCTTGGGCGGGCCCCTTCAAAATCATCGAAAAGCTTCGCTCGGGCGCTTACTACTTGGAGGATGAACATGGACGGCAGCTGGACCGACCTTGGAGCGCGAATCATCTCCAACCTTATCGAGCTGGGTGAAAGGTGCACGGATGTAACTCATTTTTGTGTATATTTTAGTTGCCCACGTCCTTGTAATGCAGGAAGCAAAAAAGATTTAAAGGATGGTTAATGAGTCCGCCGGGCGGCTGTGTCAAAGTTAGCCTGGAAGACCGTCGAGCTCCGATGTTAAATATCGAGAGACGAGCCGACGTCTATAAATGTCCGAGCGGAAGACCGTCGAGCTCCGACGTTAAATATCGAGAGACGAGCCGACATCTATAAACGTCCGAGCGGAAGACCGTCGAGCTCCGACGTTAAATATCGAGAGACGAGCCGGCGTCTATAAACGTCCGAGCGGAAGACCGTCGAGCTCCGACGTTAAATATCGAGGAGCGGGCGTCTATAAACGCGTCCGAGCGGAGGCCGCGAGCTCGGCGTTAAATATTGAGAGACGCCAGGCGTCTATAAGCGTCAGAGAGGAAGACCGTCGAGCTCCGGCGTTAAATATCGAGAGACGAGCCGGCGTCTATAAGCGTCCGGCGGAAGACCGTCGAGCTCAGACTAAATATCGGAGTAGAGGGCATTGTCAGCCGAAGCGGAAGACCGTCGAGCGGCAACGTTAAAGAGATGAGCGGCGTCTATAAACGTCCGGCGGAAGACCGCCGAGCTCCGGCGTTAAATATAGTCAGACGGCGTCTATAAACGTCCAAGCGGAAGACCGTCGAGCTCCGACGTTAAATATCGAGAGACGAGCCGGCGTCTATAAACGTCCGAGCGGAAGACCGTCGAGCTCCGACGTTAAATATCGAGAGACGAGCCGGCGTCTATAAACGTCCGAGCGGAAGACCGTCGAGCTCTGACGTTAAATATCGAGAGACGAGCCGGCGTCAATAAACCCTCCGAGCGGAATATGCCAATAAAAAGAATGCAACTGCCCTAGAAATTCGCCTCCAATATTGTTAGATCGTCTCTACGTTCCGCTCGGCCCAGCACCCAAGGGTACTTCATCGGTATCTAGCGAGCGATTTCTGCTATCAAAGCGGGATATTAAGTAGTTGAAATATTACATATTTAGCTGAGCGGAAGGGCGATGCCAGATACTTAGTAAAAATCCCTTTCGAATACCAGGGGGGTGATAATAGGCGAGCGGGCAACACACATATTCAATAGCAAAAAGACAAAGTACGTGAAAGAAAAATATTGCATTAAGATTAGAACTTAAGGCCGAGCGGCCTAAGTACAAAAAAAGGTCATTTTTTGGCCTAGCGACCCAACTACACCTACAGACGCCTACTCAATGAAATCATAAAGGTCCATGGGAATGTTATCCAGAAGCGCCACTTGATCGCCGGCCGGAATAGTAGTGGACTTCAGATACGTCATGGTGGCGATCATAGCCAAGTCGAAGGCTGTGTACATCCGCTCGCAGATTTTCTCCGAGAATTCGGGCGAGCGGATGTAACTCTGTCTCAGAGTAGCAACTCGGCTCGGCTCAGCCTCTTGGTACTCTTTGAAGGCCAATTGAGACGCAGCGAGGGATTCCTGCAAGGTGGTCAGCTCGTCCTTGTGCTTGGTTGCTTCGGCCGAGCGACTCGTTTTCTCTTGGTCAAGCTGCTCCATCAACTCCTTGACTTTCTGCTCCAATCCCCGAGCCTCAACATTCTTTTTCTCCAGATCGGAGATGGCCGTGTTTTTTCGAGTGGTGGCCAAGGTTATTTTTGTGTCGAGCGACTTGACTTGCCGCTCGAGCTCGGCCATATGGTGAGCCTGGTCGGCTGTCTTCTTTTGTTCGGCCGCCAGTAAACCCTGAGCCTTCTTGAGCTCCTTCTGCAGCTCGGAGTACAACGGGCCTTGTGAGCCGGACGGATCGGCTACCGCTTTCAGTTGTCTTAGTTCCTCGTCCACCATCGCCAGGCGGTTGGAGACTGCTATCTCCTCCATCCATCTCTGATGCAAGAGAAGTTGTTAAGGGCCGATCGGAAAAATGCATGCAAAACTTCAGAAAAAACGAACTTACCCCCGTGGCCTCCTGCATGTGGCTATTGGCCAAGTTGCAGAGGGGGATCAGCGCGATGCGCGCCCGAGCGTCGGCCCACATCTCGGCTAGGGGCCCTTTCAAGGTAATGGTGTGCTCGGGCGCGGTGGGTCGATCGGCTTCTGGCAGCAGTTCTTCAGTCGGGAGGTGAAGAGTGACTCGTACGGTGCAGCCATGACCGTGGGTCGTCCGACCGGCGGTCGGAAAGGGATCAGAAGCCGGCGCAGAAAACTGAGAATGAATGGTTGAGCGCTGGGCTGAGTGACGAGCGGGAGGAAGGGTGCTAACCGGAGTAGCCTCAATTGGAACAGCCGGCTCGCCCCATTCAGAAGGCGTCCGGTCGGACGAAATGGCTTCGACCTCTGGCGCCTTGCCCCGAGCAGTCGCAGTGACCCGCTCGGATGGTTGGACCGCGGAGGTAGCCGACCGCAGGGGAGTCTCCACTCGGCGTCTTTTTTGTAGAGGTTGCTCCTCCTCCCGAGCGGAACCTTCCTCGGGGACAGTTGGTTCCCCCGTGGGGGTGGCTCCGCTGGCCACGTTTTGTTGAGAAGCTGGAGCGACCGACTCAGCCTGAGTCCCGCTTTCCCCTTCATGGGATCCGACCGGCTGGATACCCAGCATTTCCATTTCTTTGGCCGCCGCGGCTTCGAGCGCCGCCGCCTTTCTCTTCAAAACGCCGGCCATTACCGAATCCATGACGATGTCCGCTGCAAAGGAAAGAAGAGAAATCAGTTAGCAATCAAAACAAAGGACCAAGTAAAATGCTTACCAAAGCCGCTCGGAAGGGGAGTCCGCATTGGACTCAGGCCGAAGATGTACATCACCCCTTCGTGAAGAAGCTTATTGATGTCAAGCCGCAGACCGGCTAGCATATTTGCCGCATAGAGGTAGTCCGGTCGGGTCTTGAATTTCTTCAGCTCAGGAGTGGGGGGTAGGTTGACCTGCCACTTGGTCGGGAAGTTGGCCGGATCGGACATACGAATATAGAAAAAATGCTCCTTCCAATGTTTATTGGAAGAAGGCAGTTTATTGAATAAGACTAGGCCGGGCCGAGCTTGGAACATGAAGGTGCCCGGCTCGGACTGCTTAGGGTAATAGAAATAATAAAAGACCTCCGGTCGGAGGGGGATGTTGTGGATTTTGAACAAAATGACAACACCACAGAGGAGGCGAAAGATGTTGGGTACTAGACTGCCGAGCGGAACACCGAAAAAGTTACAAACATCTATGATGAAAGGATGTACAAGGAAACGCAGACCAACAGTAAACTGGTTGCGGAAGACAAAGAAAGCTCCGCGTGGTAGCCTGTGTGGCCGAGCGGAGGGACCGGCTAAAAGAAGTTCAAAATCATCGGGGATTTTGAAATTATCGGTCAGAATATCGAAGTCACGCTGGTCGAATCGTGACTGCATGGTAGTGTACCATGGGCCGAGAGAATGGTCTGCGGGATGAGAAGAGCTAGCCATGGTCCGAGCAGGTGAAACCAAAAAAGATGACAAGGCAAAAACAAGAAAAGGGCACCGGAACAGTACCCCAGGGGCGAAAACTGGGAAGAGAAATGTAAAGAAAGCACCGGAAGTAAGAAAGAAAGGAAGAGAACCTTACTAGAAAAAGAAGGATCGAAGGAAGAACACTGGGGATCGCCGGAAACAGGAGAACATGATCGCCGGAGCTCTAAAACGCGAGGAATAAGCGGGAGCACGCGAAAGAAGGAGTGAGGCGACGGAGGAGAAAACGAAGACTTTATGGGGTGGAGGCCGGACGACCTCCAACGTCTGATCCAGGTCACGGGAATCAAAGCGCGCATCGCGCCATCCATTTCGAGCCGCCTCGATCCCTTCAACGCACCACGCTGCCGCCGCCGTACGATGACGACAGGGTGCCATGTGGCATTCCGCCATTCGAAGCATTTAATGAGTGCATGCTCAGCCTTAATGTCGAAGATTGGCGCAGATTACGAGGAGGTTAAAGGGATGTTGCCGTGGAATAACCTCAAGGCCATCACTGCAGGAGGCCGAGCGGAGGGTACTGGCACGAAGGAGCCAACCGGCTAAACTCGCAGTCCAGTCAGTCGGACTAATCGCCTCATTCGACTAGACTTGAAGGGGAGGCAAGTGATCCGGCGGTAAGAACAGGGGACCCCCGTTCTGTGGAGTCAACGCCACGTGGAAGTCAAAGGGCAGGTGGCTGGCCGGAGAGGGGGTCGACCGGCCGGCCGGCCGGCTGGCCGGTGTCTAGTTGATGGTCAAAGGCACCCTGGCGAAAGGCAAGATTCCGGCGCTCATTGGATAGAGATCGCAGGGCCGAGCGGAGGGCACACTCGGCCGAAGACCGGAGGTAGCATGCTGCTAGCAGTATCCACCAAGCACGTGGCTGAGGATCTCCCAACCACTATACATATCCGGCCCGCCGGACGTAGGTCGAAGGCTGTCCGGCCGGATGTTAGGCAAGGGGTAAGGGGAAAAGGACAAGGGACATCTTGTTCTGACAGCAGACATATTCTACGTTCAGGCCATACTCAAAATCCTACAGCAGAAGGATCCGCTGTCCCATCGAAGACGTGTTTAGACTGTAGCAGTATGGGGTCAGGTAAGCTCACTGACAGACCTTTACTTGGGTATGGGCTAATGACACGTGTACACCTCGGTATGCGTGTACCCGCTTCTCCACAGCCCTATATAAAGGCTCTCATCCTTAGACGGAGGTACGCATTCTACAATTCTTGGAGCCACCTTCTTGTTGTCGAGCTTTGCCTGACTTGAGCGTCGGAGGGTCGCCGCCGGGAACCCCTTCCCGGCCCGACTTCTGTGCAGTTTCGCCGGAGGATCATACGACCAGTCGGAGATCCACATCAGCGACTCGGAGAGCGCCACGTGCCCAGCGTCCGTTGATTCAGTTTTCGGACAGGATCAATGTATTAAATTCTCAACTGTTTGTCAACTTCAAAAGTAATAGCAAGTAAGAACAGAATGAAATGATACTATGAACAGCAGACACGTGAGACAAGAACTGACAGGAAAATTAGGAAATGTATACCTTCAAAAACTGGAGCAAGATTGTAGTAGAACAAACTAGCAACTAGAAAATAAATAATGAATCACAAAGAATTCACCCATGCATACAGGCTCACTTAATATTCAAGCAAATGAGAATATACCAGGAAGGATATTGTTCAACAAGGACTTGCATCTTGGTGACAACCCAAATCAAATTTCTCTTACTCATTTCAGGAGTTGAACCAAAGCCAGCGCCCATGAGCCCAACATTCCTTACATGGTTAAGAGCAGTTTCTGTCACGCCCCGGGGGTGTCTCTGTCCGAAAAAATTTCGACAGCACCTCCCCTGTATGGGTGACAATCTGAAGCATTTCTACAGACACAATATACATCAGCCACATGCGGCTGGAATATATACACAACCACGCAGTTATATATATATATATTTTATCAGCCCACTCGGCTGAAACCAAAACCAACACAGCAGAAATACATAAAAACAAGCTCATACAAAACAAAACAACAAACTGCTAGCCGGCTAGGCTTACACCACACAACAACACAATACTCCGAAAATAAAACCGGAACACACCAAGCTAAAAAACACACATATGATATACCAAGATAAAATAAACAAGAAGGCGGAGACATGTCTTCTGATGTGACGTGGGGACCAGCAGGCAGGATACTCCAAGCGACTCCATAAATAATCTGGTACCTGAAAAATATAAAGTCCACGGGGTGAGTTCAACAACTCAGCGAATACCAATAGACATGCCTAATAAGATATATCTAACAACAATAAACATGGAATACAGCTTCCTAAACATATATATAGGAAAGACGCAAATCTAAAAGGTAACTGAGGAAGCTGTACTCACCAGGAACTCCTATCCAGAACAAAAGGGTCATCAAACCAAAAGTGTCCTAAATCCTGTATGCATGTCAAACATATGCATCCAACCAAAATGCAGCAAACAAATGCAGCAAACACAATCACAAGAAATAAATGCATCAATGCGTATGATGCCAATAATGCGTCCTGGTCACCCCTGACGCCAGTCAGTCATCTCACATATATATGGTGAGACCGAGTGGGTAGGGTTGTGACAACCGTGCACTCTGTCGTCACTGCTCCTGATGAGTGACCGAGTGGACGGGATGCTGTCGGAGTACACCTATCCTCCTACCCCAAATCATAAATGGGGGAGCACAATGCTCTCAACTCCCGGTACACGATGACGGGGAGGAATCCCTGCCGGCTAACACGTTGTGTCACACTACCTATGAGCGGACCAACGTAGCCAAACAAAGTCCCTGCTGCAACACACACTGCCTGAATCGACCACTAACCCATGAGTGGTGGTGTGTGCAGATCCATGTAACTGGCGATGTGCCCAACAATAATGGAGTCGACTATCGCACAGCATGCAATCATGATGCATGACACTAAGCATGGCAATATCCTGATCAGCATAGAAAATCCATATATATATAATATGAATACCACAGTATCAGTAAGTCAAATCCATGGATCAAGGGTATACTGGTCCTCTACGGTATAACAACCTAGATCCTATACATACCCCCCTCCATAACATATGTACCAACAATATGCCCAGATCAAAGAAAAACGTTCTAGGTACACAAATCAGATATGATATACAAATAGAGGTACACAAGCCAAGTATGGTATAAAAACCTAGGTATCAGATAATCTAGATGCACATGCCGAAATAAAATCCAGAACCTAGTCCTAACCTCAGTAAAGCATGGTATGTCACTTACTCCAGGAACTAAGATACTCATGGAAATAATCGCGATGTATAAACATGGATACATGACCAGCAACAAACCGAACATACTATGGGTATCAAACAGTGACATACCAAAGACAAACATGATCATTGCTTGTAGCTATAAAATACTATGCATATCAAATTGACAATATCATAAAAAGATAAGTCAAGAGGTACCCGCCTCAACAGAAGATCGTATCCAGAAATCCTACGTCGAGGCACCTGTCTCGAATCAAAGTCCTGTATATCAAACATATAATTATCTATACCAGCAAGCATCTAATAGCTAAATCAAATTCCTAATTCAATTAGGAAACTTCATTTATCTTCACTCAATCCATCCATTATCTCTTAACACCTAAATTTATTAGGCATCATGAATCATTTACCAAATCCAAAGCAGGGATAAAATCAACTCTAAAACTCACCCAATTCCAGTGCACCCTGATGTTGCCTCACTAACGGCGCATCCTCACATCAGTAATAGTGGTCGAGACCAAGTGAAGCTCCAATGTGACCGTCGGCAGCAGGATACTCCACTGATGACTCACAACCAGAAAAAACCTACTGCCGGAACTTTGTCTGAAGGTTCTTACTCTTGGTAATGATAACCAGAGAGGGTGAAATCATTGTCCCTTCAAATCACCACCTCAATCCACAATTAATACACCCATAAATCTCTAAATTCACATTCAACTTGCTTAAATCATCTGCATGAAATAACTTAGATAGGGCAAAGTCGTTACCCCTAATCTCCTGTTGGTGGTAGTTCTTCGGCGATGACAGAAGGCTGGTGTTGAACCCAACAATGATGTAATCAGCATACACATTCGTGTGTGTTGTGCGCTGAGAACAGAAGGCACAACTAGCAGCAGTAGTCGACGGCTTGACAGCCAAGAGGAGTTCGATGGGGTTAGCTGCTCGCAAGGACCATCGGTCCAGATGGCGACGTCAGGCAGAGATGCTCGGAGAAAGCTCAATCCTAGGGCACGCGTGGCTGCAGTGGAGTCGGAAATGCGTCTGCGCAGAGAGGCAGCAGAGGAAGAAGTCGGCATCGGTAAAAGGCCCAGTGTGGAGAAGGCCGGCGCTAGGGTTCCTGTGGGATGCAGCGACGCCACCTCGGCTTGGCAGTGAAAGCTAGGGCACAGCAGCGATCGGGGCGATGAGCAGAGGGAAAGCTGATCGGGCTCGGCTTCTGTTTGGTCGACGGTTTGTATCCGCTAGAGAAGAAGTGCTGCAAGTGGGGAAGGCGATCAGGCTCGGGAAGAGAAATAGGTGGTCGACGTCGAGAGAAAGAGGAAAGGGTGGGATCGACGTCGGGAGAAAAGGGGAAGAAATAAGGGGAGAAATGAAACTGTCGGGGAGTAGTTCGGCGGGGAAGAAGAATAAAAAGAAAATAAAAATAGGAAAAGAAATAAAACTTTTCCTCGTTCAGTGAGGTAGCCTAAACAGGCTTTTCCGGACCACGTTTTTAACCCCGTTACCTGAGTCATACGAGCTCCAAAAAATTCCAGAAAAATTTCTAAAAATTCCAGAAAATTCTCTTATCCTTATTCGTCATTTTTCCGATATTTTACATTCTCCCCCACTAATAAAAATTTGGTCCCCAAATTTCGTTATCTACCATCAGCAAGTACTAGCAAACGCTAAATAGTATAAATGCTGAATGGAACCATAACTTACATACCTCAAGTGAAAAGGTGAGGGTATCGAGCTCGGATAGTATCCTCGAGCTCCCAGGTAGCCTCCTCATCCGAATGATGCTGCCATCCGACTCCAACATTAACCAGTCGGATTGTCTTGTTCCGCAACTGACGCTCTTTCCGGTCCAGAACCCGTACCGGAACCTCCTCGAAGGTAACGTCAGGCTGAATAGGAACTGAGATATCTGTCGGCACATGTGCCGAGTCGGATATATATATCTCCTCAGCATAGACACATGAAATACGTCATGAACTCCTGCCAGGGACGGTGGTAGTGTCAACCGGTATACTACTACTCCAATCCTTTCTGAGATCCGGAAAGGTCCAATGTATCACGGAGCCAGCTTACCTCTGAGGTCAAATCTCTTCACCCCTTTCGTGGGTGAAACTCGCAGAAAATATGGTCGCCAACAAAGAACTCCAGGGGTCTACGTCTCCGATTAGCATAACTTTTCTGGCGGTCCTGTGCCTCTGACACTCTCCGTCTAATAGTACGGACCAACTCTGCCTCATGCTGAGCTCTATGAGGTCCCAACAACTGGGCCTCCCCAACCTCATCCAAAGGGTGGGTGTCCAACAAGGCCTACCATACAACTCTTCAAAACGATGCCATCTGTATAACCGAATGCAAGCCGTTGTTGTAGGCGAACTCTACCAATGGCAAGAGGTTGTAGGTTCCAATCTCGACTAATGGCAAGTGGTCCTCCCAACTGCCCCTAAAATCCAATACACAAGACCTCAACAAGCCCTCTAGAGTCTAAATGGTCCACTCTACTGTCCATCTGTCTGCGGATGGAAAGCTGTACTAAATCGGAGCTGCTTGCCCAAGGTCTGCTGCAGACTCTGCCAGAAACGAGACGTGAATCAGGGGTCTCTATCCGAAATGATAGTCAAGGGAACACCATGTAATCTGATGATCTCCCAGCAATACAGATCTGCCAATCGATCCAGGGAATCAGTCCTCCGGATCGCTAAGAAGTGCGTGGATTTGGTTAATCGATCAACTATTACACAGATCGCGTCATGGCCTCGTCGTGTCCTCGGCAATCCCACCACAAAGTCCATAGTAATATGTTCCCATTTCCACTCAGGAATAGGAATCCGCTGAAGTAATCCAGCAGGTCTCTGGTGTTCAGCCTTCACCTGCTGACAGACAAGACATCTAGTTACTAATTCCGCGATGCCTTTCTTCATACCGTTCCATCAGTAGGAACGCCTCAATCTTGGTACATACGGTCCCGCCTGGGTGGACCACAAATCGAGAGCGATGAGCCTCCTGAAGTAGCTCCTGTTAAGACCGGATGAGACTGAGGTACATATAAACTGCCTCGGAAGTATAAAATACCCTCCTCGTCTCGTGTGAACTCAGTCTGCTGCCCAGAAGCTATCTGGCTTCCTATATATTGCAAATGCTGATCACCAGCCTGACCTCTCGGATCCTCGTCCTGATCGACGATTGAGCAACCATGGTAACCAGAATACCCTGCTCTGTCTGTCCCTGCTCCTCAAGGTCTAACTCGGAGAAACCCTGAACCAAGTCTGTAACTGAAACTCAGTGGCAAGTTAAAGTCCCTCCGGACTTCCTGCTAAGCGCATCGGCAACCACATTAGCTCTCCCCGGGTGATAGCTAATGGTACAATCATAATCCTTCAGGAACTCCATCCATCTCCTCTGTCAGAGATTTAAGTTCCTTCTAAGTAAACAGACATTTGAGACTCTTATGGTCAGTGAGAATCTCAAATGTAACGCCATATAACTAATGTCGCCAAATCTTCACAGCAAAAATAATGGCGACTTTCTCCAGATCATGTACAGGGTAGTTCTTCTCATGCTCCTTCAACTGACAAGAAGCATAGAAGACTATCATATCGTGCTGTATCAGAACAGCGCTCAAACCCTGAATAGATGCGTCGGTGTAGAGGACATATCCGTCCTCTCCAGAAGGTAAAAACCAAAAATCGGAGCCGACACTAGTCTCCGCTTCAGCTCCTAGAAGCTGGTCTTGCAATCCTCATCCCAAGTGAACTTCACGCCTTTCCTGGTCAGGCGTGTAAGTAGCATAGCCATCCGTGAGAAACCCTCAACGTAGCTCCGGAAATCTCTAGCCAAACAAAGGAAGTTGCGAGCCTCTTCTATAGACTCCGTCTACTCCCAACAGTAACAACCTCGATCTCTTGTGGAACCACGATATACTCATACTGGTCACCATGTGTCCCAAAAATCTCACAGAAGACAATCCCAAAACGCACTACTGAACTTCGCATATAGATGTTCCCATCGAAACATCTCTAGAACTATGCAAAATAGTGTGTGTGACTCACCACGGATCCGAAATAGATCACAACATCGTCAACAAAGACAATGGAAACCGATCCAAACATCCTAGGAATACCAAAATCATCGAGTCCCTGAAAACCTCTAAGGCTCCGCAAGCCCTAATGGTAAAACCAAGATACATAATGTCCGTATCACAGACATTCCTAACCATAAGATCTCCAATAATAAGTCAAAAATCTGATCACCAACAACATAAATCACCAAAGAATAGATCCTCCAGTGTGAGAGCAATGCTCCATCACACGAAATACCACATATGTGGAAGCAACGCTCTACCACAAACAATCTAAAATATGTATCCACAATAAACATGGGAGCAATGCTCCGCTACAAGCAATCCGCAATATATGTGGGAGCTACGTTCCACCACAAACAACCCAAGATATGTGGGAATTCAGAATGTGTGGACGCTACGCTCTACCACAAACGATCCATAACATGTGGGAGCTATGCTCTACCACAACAATACATAAGTGCCCAAAGCACCTAACTATCTAGCTAGAGACTGCACAAGATCTCTCTACAACAGATCACTGTGGGTAGCCTAGGGTATAATCCACCCAGTAAGCAAATCAAATCCATAGTCAACTCTATCATCCTCCTAGTGGGTCGGTCACCCACTAATGGGAGAATTAGTTGACAGGGTAAACAATCAATATCATAATGTAGACATTTAACATTCTACATTTAACATAGATAGAATCATCATGATGCTACCAACCATACATCTGACATACGTGCACACACAACATAGGTATGATCGACATAATCCTCCAATTAGTGCACACCAAACATACTCATAACACAGGTAAATAAACCAGTGTGATACCTCCAATATTATAAACCGAACCCGTGTGCAAAAATCATCGTAGGTATAATCGACAATACACCTCAAACAACACTCACACGACATATATACGCCTATGCCAAGAGTATAATCAACATCAACTTCCCATAAAGCATACTAAACCCAGGTGCACTCACATATCAAACATAAGCAACAAGATACCTCAGATACCACACCAAACGCATCTGCACATATCACAACTCAGATTAAATCGATAAGATATCTCCAATAAAACACTCAAACACTTGTGCACATTTCACAACATAGATTTAATCGACAAAATACCTCCAATAAACCAATCAGACCACTCGGTATAATCTACTAGAAACTCACAACAATCATAACTGGAAAAGTATGCACCCACTACATGCAATTAGACCGTCCATCAAAACGCTCCTACATCCCGTAATAATCATATGTACACACTACATAGATATGCAGAATCGACATATTTAATCCAATCAACCTGATATTCCTTATTCTACCTTCTAGGTTATCAAACTAGGTACATACAGTCAAAAATTAAAGTACCCCAAGGAATAGGATACAACGATCCTCTATAGACTGACCAAGCCGACAATGGTATACGACTAATTTGTTAGGACCAAAAGTAGCTAGAGGGGGGGGTGAATAGCTCGTCGCGTGCTCGTCGCTTGGCGTTGCTTGTTTCTTCAAGGATATGCAGCGGAAAATACAGAAACAAATACAACCACGCTAACACTAGGATTTTACTTGGTATCCATCTCCAAAGGAGGTGACTAATCCAAGGATCCACACCACGCACGCACCCTCCACTATGAAACACTCCTTTTCGGTAACTACCGAGGGCGGAGAAGCCCTACAAGACTCTCAGTACAAGAAGAAGAAAGGGTAGTAAAGATTAAGTAAAAGCTTACAAGAAATGCAGTGAAAACCCTAACCCTAACTTCTTCCTCTTGCAATGGATCCGCCTCTTGACTTGGAAAGCCTCCAAGAACCTTCAAGAACTGGCGATCACGTGCTTGTAGAGAGCTGTGGAGAAGCTGGTGAAGACTGGAATGAATCGGTGAAGATCTGCCGCAGCCATCGCACGCCTGCAGCTTAAAGCGACGCCAACGGTCGGATCCGATCGATTCAAATGTTCCGAATCGATCGGGGCTGGATCGATCCACGGATCGATCCGAGCGCCTGCTGGAAAGCTCCGGATCGATCCACGGATCGATCCGGCGCTTATCGCGCGACGATCGCCGATCGATCGGTGATCGATCGGGACCTCTGATCGATCCACGGATCGATCCGAGGCTCGATCATTGGAAGAATGGATCGATCCACCGATCGATCAGAGCTGGATCGATCCACGGATCGATCCAGAGACTTTTTTTGCCCAAAACCAAGTCCCAAACCTCCCTAACCAACATCCGGTCAACCTTGACTGTTGGTACATCATGCCTAGCATCCGGTCACTCCCTTGACCTGCCAGACTCCCCACCAGTGTCCGGTCAATCCCTTTGACCCACTTGGACTTTTACTCGTCGTGCCAAGTATCCGGTCACCCCTTGACCTACTTGGACTTCCCAACACCAGATGTCCGATCATCCTTGATCCATCCGGATTTTCCCTTGCCAAGTATCCGACCAACTTTGACCTACTTGGACTTCCACGGATGTCCGGTCAACCTTGACCCATCTGGATTTCCTTCCTTGCCAAGTATCCATCAACAATCCTTTGACCTACTCGGACTTCCCAACACCGGATGTCCGATCATCCTCGATCCATCTGGATTTCCTTTGCTTCACCCACCAGGACTTTCACCTAGCTTCACTCACTAGGGTTTTCCATCCGCCTAGCTTCACTCACTAGGACTTTCACCTTCCTGGCTTCACTCCCTCCGCCTAGCTTCACTCACTAGGACTTTCACCGGCTTCACTCACGGGATTTTCACCGCCTAACATGCCACTAGGACTTCCCAGCCAAGTATCCGTCAACCTTGACCTACTTGACTCTTCTTGATCAATATCTTATTGTCAAACATCTAAACCCAAACCAAGACTCGGCTTGGTTAACCAGTCAACCTTGACCGAGGGATGTGCACCAACAATCTCCCCTTTTGATGTTTGACAATACTACAATCACACTTACAATACCACATGTAAGTTAGGCTAATCCCATAGCCTCATTCTTCATGCCACTAGGTAATGAAAGCATAAGTTAAGCTCTTCATTCTCCCCCTAAGAGGGCAAACTCCCTCTAGGTAATGAAAGCCTAACTTACTCCCTTTCACAAGCCCTTTCATTCTCCCCCTATTGGCACACATCAACCCCTTACTAATAAAACACATCAACCCATCTTTGGACACACATCAACCGATGCTCCAATTTTGGGCACACTTCAACAAATCCATTGTTGAAAAACTCTCCCCCTGAAGAGTTGCTCATCGTTGTTCACAACATCACTTATTGTGATCAACACGATACTGAAGGTCCCATACCCCTCATTTATCCTTAACTTCTTCCTCAATGTAGACAAATACCCAACCTTGAGCATTTTCTAACATCTTGAGTTCCTACTTGAAATAATGAGGATATCCACTCCCCATTTCAAGTTCAAAAGCTCGTCCATGAGCATTTTCTTTAAAGAAGGTTAACCACCTTCCAAGGTTCATAAAAAAAATAAATTTTCATGTCTTTAAAGAGTCCCTCCCCCTAAAGACATGGTGGTAACTTCTGTCATTGCACCAACAATGACTTGGAATCCCTAAACCTTTAGGAAACCCAGATTTAGAAGTTTTGAGGTTCAAATGTTCAAAATTTGAAACAAACCTCAACCTAAACTTCAATGAGGTCTTCCTTAACCATTCCATCCTTGTTTTTAACACGAAAACACCCTTTTTATGTATACAAATGTATTTTAAGGGTTTGGAATGGTTACCTAGACTAAAATAGGTTCAAAGTGCTGAAATCAGGCTTTCCCAGCCAAAATCAGCAACTTGGATCGATTGGAGTTGGGTTCCAATCGATTGAACCTTTCTGAATCGATCCACTGATCGATTCAGACTACCTGGATCGATCGGCTGATCGATCCAGCGAGCTACTGCTCGCGAGATTTGCCTTCTGAATCGATCCATGGATCGATTCAAGCACTCCAATCGATCCATGGATCGATCGGAGCTCTGATAGTTGCTGAAATTCCATTTCAGTCAACTTCAGAAACCCCTAGAAAATTCTACAAAAATCCAAAAATTATGAAATTTCGTGTAGACATTGTTTAGGGCATATATTATCAAGGAAAAATAGTTTTCTATGAAAATACATCATATTTTCAAAGATTGACACAAACTTGAAAACTTGCAAAAACTTTAGTGTTTTCTTCAAGTGTGTTGCAAACTATTTAATGGTGATTACTATCAAAAGATAGCCTTCACCAAGGTTTTCCAAAATCATTTTGAAAACTTTTTCAAACCAATATCCCACCATATTCCTTGGGCTTAATGCACATGACTTGTACATTAGCTTTCCCAATGATGGGAAAACACATATCTATGTGTTTTGATGAAACTAAAACTCAAAAGAATGCACTAAATCAACATCTTGAGTTTTGTTCATCATCCTAACATCTCACTTGTATCTAATGTGCACTAAAACACATACAAGTCATCTTATAGGTCTTTGTGAGATGTAGAGATTGGTTTTACTCTAATCTAGGGATCATGCATACTATCTAGGCATTTTGGAGATATTAAACACCCACCTAGGATGTCACTTGTTAATAAGTGTTGTTAAATGCCTTTTATCCTTGATTACAAGGAATTAAACTTAATGCATGATAATGTTATGGCATACATCAAAAGGAAATAATTTTCAAAAGAAAATATCCTATAACTACATGATGTATGAATGTCATGACATGGTATTTTTGTATTTTTCATAATAAGTCATGAGTGCAAAAGTAGACATGATGTCATGGCATATGATGGGCAAACAATTATGGCAAGATTTAGCATAAATAAAATATACCTAGATTAACTATCTAAGTATCCTTAAAACCTTAGCTAAACTTACAACTTAAACCTAGATTGCCCTTAAGTGCGTCAAGAAAACGCCAAAACCTAAATTGGCATTTCTAATTCCCTTGATTAATTTATGCCAATTGAAATTAAGCATATTCCTCAAATGTTGGCATATTTCATTTTTTCACAAGAGTAGCACTTTTAAGTTAAGGCCCGGATTGCCTTAAATTTCCTAAGAACATACCAAAATCCCAACTTGGTAGCTCTTATGAATTTCCCAATATGTGCCTTTTAAGATTAAAATCAAATTTTCATCACTAGGCACATTTTACTCTTTCAAGGAGTAAATAATAGTTCCATTTCATTTTCAAAGGTTAACAAAAACCTTGAAAATGCTCCTTGAGTGTCAATTTCCTCAAAGTTGGGTTAACTACCCTCCTAATTGGAGTTGACACTCTCTAACCCATTTATGGGGTAGAGAAGATGCTCCTAGGAACCCAACACCTATTGGTGCTCCTTGGATGCTCTAGGTACTCACTAGGAATAACTTCCCTAGATACCTTTCTAGTGACCTTGTTGGGCTTCTTAGAAGCCTTGGTCACATTTTCTAGGTCAACCCTAGGGATAGCCTCCCTTGTGACCTTGTTAGTGACTTTCTTAGACTTCTTAGAAGTCTTAGTCACTTTGGTTGCAAAAATACTCTTAGGGATGACTTCCCTAGTATTCTTGACTTGACCACTAAACCTAGGGTTTGTTCCATAACTATATGGAACCCTATGATAACTAGGCACATCCTTCTTAGCCTTTGGTTTGTATCCCAAACCTCTATGGCTATTTGATGGCTTTGACTTTCCTAGCCCTAGGTTTTGCTCATTTTGCCCTTTTAGGATATTTTCCATCCTTTTTAGGGTCTTTTCCATTTTATCAAGTCTTGATCTCAAGACTTGATTTTCTATCATTAAATCCTTAGAATTTGGTTTTTCATTAAGTCCATGAGCATTTTGGTTTCTAGGCTTGTATCTAAAATCCTTAGAGTTATTGCCTAGACTATTACCTACATTCCTAACCCTAGGAGTGATAGTCTTAGCATGTAGGGCCACATGCTTTTCCTTAAAGCCCTCATGCTTTCTATTCTTATGGTAAATTGCATTAAAATGATAAAAGTTAGACCTATCATGCTTTTTACCATAATGTAAAGGAGTATGCTCAATAAATGTTACCTTCTTCTTTACCTTGGAGGCTCCCCCTTGACTAGTGCCTCCTTGAGCCTTGACCCTCTTCTTCCCCTTGGGGCATTGACTATGATAATGCCCCTTTTGATTGCAAGAGAAGCATATAATATGCTCCTTGCTCTTCTTTGTGTTGGGGATGGTCTCCTTGGGCTTCACCTTGCCCTTTTGTGCCACTTGGCCCTTCTTCTTGGCTAATTTAGGGCACTTGCTCTTGTAGTGCCCATGTTCCCTACATTCAAAGCATATAATATGATTTTTATTATTAATTGAAATATTTATACCTTTGCTTGTAGGAGTGGCATCTTTTTCTTTGGATCCGGAGGTAGAAGCTTCCTCTTGATCGGACCTTGATTCTCCTCCATTTGATTTTTCTTGACTTGTGGAGGTAGAAGCTTCTTCCTCCTCTTCTTCTCTTGACCCGGATGTAGAAGCTTCTCCTTCTTCTTGATCCGGTGTCACCAAGGATTGCTCCCCTCAATCCTAGAGGTGGAGGCTTCATCATCTTGAATATGAAACAAGGAGTATGCTCCCTCCTTGTTCCCTTCGTTGCATTCCCTTGAGGATGAAGCTTCTTGGATTTCCTCTTCTTCGGAGGTTGAGCATCTCTCAACCTCGGAATCCTCCTCTTGGTCTTGCTCCAAAGAGTCACCCTCTCTGGATTCTGCTTGCTCTTGTACAGTGGAGGGGATCTCTTCATGAAGCTTGGCTAATTTGCTCCATAAGTCCTTTGCATCTTCAAATTCTCCAATTTTGCAAAGGATGGTGCTTGGCAATAAATTGACCAAAAGCTTGGTCACTTTGTCATTGGCCTCGCACCTTTGGATTTTCTCCGAGCTCCATTTGCTTTTCTTGAGAAGCTTGCCCTTGGAGTTTGTTGGAGTTTCGAAGCCTTCCATTAGAGCAAACCATTGCTCTATCTCCATCATAAGAAAGGTTTCGATTCTTGATTTCCAAGAATCGAAGCTTGTGGATGTGTATGGTGGAGCCACCCTTGTGTCAAATCCAAGTCCATCTTGGAATTGCATCTTGAAGTTGAGCTTCTTGAATTTCTTTGACTTTGACAATTTTGCTTCAACTTCTTCACCCTCTAGCTCTTCTTGTTTTGCTTGACCCTTCCGGCGATGATTCCGGTGAAGAGCGGCCTTGCTCTGATACCACTTGTTAGGACCAAAAGTAGCTAGAGGGGGGGGTGAATAGCTCGTCGCGTGCTCGTCACTTGGCGTTGCTTGTTTCTTCAAGGATATGCAGCGGAAAATACAGAAACAAATACAACCACGCTAACACTAGGATTTTACTTGGTATCCACCTCCAAAGGAGGTGACTAATCCAAGGATCCACACCACGCACGCACCCTCCACTATGAAACACTCCTTTTCGGTAACTACCGAGGGCGGAGAAGCCCTACAAGACTCTCAGTACAAGAAGAAGAAAGGGTAGTAAAGATTAAGTAAAAGCTTACAAGAAATGCAGTGAAAACCCTAACCCTAACTTCTTCCTCTTGCAATGGATCCGCCTCTTGACTTGGAAAGCCTCCAAGAACCTTCAAGAACTGGCGATCACGTGCTTGTAGAGAGCTGTGGAGAAGCTGGTGAAGAGCTGGAATGAATCGGTGAAGATCTGCTCGCAGCCATCGCACGCCTGCAGCTATAAACGACGCCAACGGTCGGATCCCGATCGATTCAAATGTTCCGAATCGATCGGGGAGGCTTTGGATCGATCCACGGATCGATCCAGAGCGCCTCTGTGCTCTGGAAACGCGCCTGGATCGATCCACGGATCGATCCAGCGCTTATCGCGCGAAGCAGCATCGTCCCGATCGATCGGCTGATCGATCAGGACCTCTGGATCGATCCACGGATCGATCCAGAAGCTCTCTGTTCGCTGGGAAGAATCTGGATCGATCCACTGATCGATCCAGAGCCTGGATCGATCCACGGATCGATCCAGCACTTGGTTTTTGCCCAAAACCAAGTCCCAAACCTCCCTAACCAACATCCGGTCAACCTTGACCTGTTGGTACATCATGCCTCGCATCTGGTCACTCCCTTGACCTGCCAGGACTCCCCACCAAGTGTCCGGTCAATCCCTTTGACCCACTTGGACTTTTACTCGTCGTGCCAAGTATCCGGTCACTCCATTGACCTACTTGGACTTCCCAACACCAGATGTCCGATCATCCTTGATCCATCTGGATTTCCTTCCTTGCCAAGTATCCAGCCAATCCTTTGACCTACTTGGACTTCCACCAGATGTCTGGTCAACCTTGACCCATCTGGATTTCCTTCCTTGCCAAGTATCCAGTCAATCCTTTGACCTACTCGGACTTCCCAACACCAGATGTCCGATCATCCTTGATCCATCTGGATTTCCTTTGTCTGGCTTCACCCACCAGGACTTTCACCTAGCTTCACTCACTAGGGTTTTCCATCTGCCTAGCTTCACTCACTAGGACTTTCACCTGGCTTCACTCACCAGGATTTCCTTCTGCCTAGCTTCACTCACTAGGACTTTCACCTGGCTTCACTCACCAGGATTTTCACCTGCCTAACATGCCAGTTAGGACTTCCCAGCTAAGTATCCGGTCAACCTTGACCTACTTGACTCTTCTTCGATCAATATCTTATTGTCAAACATCTAAACCCAAACCAAGACTCAGCTTGGTTAACCAGGTCAACCTTGACCTGAGGGATGTTGCACCAACATAATTCAGTTCTTTCCACGTCAGTACAAAACATGTACTCAAATGTGCTCTAGATACATAACTAAGCACAGATAACATAAAGGTTCGAACCTCTAGAAATAGAGTATGGCAATCCTCTACTGATCAATCAACAACACTAAATCATTCATCTTTCAACTGATCAAGATTACATTAATCCTCTTCAAGCAACTATGGTAAATCAAACTTCTAATGATCGATCTAACAAGAGTAGATCAATTATCTACTAATAAAATTAGTTAAGATAAAATGATATACTACTAGCTAAGTCAAAATGAATATGTAGACACTATCCACTACACAGCTAATAATAACAGAGGCTGGTATGTGCCTCGATCTTCTAATCAACTAATCATAACAGAAGTAAAACTACTGGGGGTATGATATGTAAAACACCAAAGCCTATAATCCTTAATCTCTATTAAAGTCAATCAAGATCAGTGGCTAACTCATCACATGTAATATATGCTACAACAACCAGACAGGTACTAATAAAGTATGCTAATATAGGTGATAAACTGTACTAGTCAACAAGGCATATACTAACAGAAAGGTAGGATAACAGTATATACCAACATATCTCCTATAGCTTGGAGATGTCCTGCTGCTGCCAGGTCCCAAAAACCCGAAAAAGTCACATCGAGAAGACTAAAACACGAAATCCGAAACACAGAAAAAAAAGACTCGTAAGCCAAGCTCTGATACCAAATAAATTGGTATCAGATAAATCTCGAAAATCCAAAACACATAGCAAGTATCGTATACCTGCTCTGATACCACTTAAATTGCCACGCCCCGGGGGTGTCCCTGTCCGAAGAAATTTCAACAGCACCTCCCCTGTATGGGTGACAATCTGAAGCATTTCTACAGACACAATATACATCAGCCACATGCGGCTGGAATATATACACAACCACGCAGTTATATATATATATTTTATCAGCCCACTCGGCTGAAACTAAAACCAACACAGCAGAAATACATAAAAACAAGCTCATACAAAACAAAACAACAAACTGCTAGCTGGCTAGGTTTACACCACACAACAACACAATACTCCGAAAATAAAACCGGAACACACCAAGCCAAAAAACACACATATCATATACCAAGATAAAATAAACAAGAAGGCGGAGACATGTCTTCTGATGTGACGTGGGGACCAGCAGGCAGGATACTCCAAGCGACTCCATAAACAATCTGGTACCTGAAAAATATAAAGTCTACGGGGGTGAGTTCAACAACTCAGCGAATACCAATAGACATGCCTAGTAAGATATATCTAACAGCAATAAACATGGAATACAGCTTCCTAAACATATATATAGGAAAGACGCAAATCTGAAAGGTAACTGAGGAAGTTGTACTCACCAGAAACTCCTATCCAGAACAAAAGGGTCGTCAAACCAAAAGTGTCCTAAATCCTGTATGCATGTCAAACATATGCATCCAACCAAAATGCAGCAAACAAATGCAGCAAACACAATCACAAGAAATAAATGCATCAATGCGTATGATGCCAATGATGCGTCTTGGTCACCCCTGACGCCAGTCAGTCATCTCACATATATATGGTGAGACCGAGTGGGTAGGGCTGTGACAACCGTGCACTCTGTCGTCACTGCTCCTGATGAGTGACCGAGTGGACGGGATGCTGTCGGAGTACACCTATCCTCCTACCCCAAATCATAAATGGGGGAGCGCAATGCTCTCAACTCCCGGTACACGATGACGGGGAGGAATCCCTGCCGGCTAACACGTTGTGTCACACTACCTATGAGCGGACCAACGTAGCCAAACAAAGTCCCTGCTGCAACACACACTGCCTGAATCGACCACTAACCCATGAGTGATGGTGTGTGCAGATCCATGTAACTGGCGATGTGCTCAACAATAATGGAGTCGACTATCGCACAGCATGCAATCATGATGCATGACACTAAGCATGGCAATATCCTGATCAGCATAGAAAAATTCATATATATATAATATGAATACCACAATATCAGTAAGTCAAATCCATGGATCTAGGGCATACTGGTCCTCTACGGTATAACAACCTAGATCCTATACATACCCCCCCTCCATAACATATGTACCAACAATATGCCCAGATCAAAGAAAAACGTTCTAGGTACACAAATCAGATATGATATACAAATAGAGGTACACAAGCCAAGTATGGTATAAAAACCTAGGTATCAGATAATCTAGATACACATGCCGAAATAAAATCCAGAACCTAGTCCTAACCTCAGTAAAGCATGGTATGTCACTTACTCCAGGAACTAAGATACTCATGGAAATAATCGTGAGATATAAACATGGATACATGACCAGCAACAAATCGAACATACTATGGGTATCAAACAGTGACATACTAAAGACAAACATGATCATTGCTTGTAGCTATAAAATACTATGCATATCAAATTGACAATATCATAAAAAGATAAGTCAAGAGGTACCCGTCTCAACAGAAGATCGTATCCAGAAATCCTACGTCGAGGCGCCTGTCTCGAATCAAAGTCCTGTATATCAAACGTATAATTAGCTATACCAGCAAGCATCTAATAGCTAAATCAAATTCCTAATTCAATTAGGAAACTTCATTTATCTTCACTCAATCCATCCATTATCTCTTAACACCTAAATTTATTAGGCATCATGAATCATTTACCAAATCCAAAGCAGGGATAAAATCAACTCTAAAACTCACCCAATTCCAGTGCACCCTGATGTTGCATCACTAACGGCGCATCCTCACATCAGTAATAGTGGTCGAGACCAAGTGAAGCTCCAATGTGACCGTCGGCAGCAGGATACTCCGCTGATGACTCACAACCAGAAAAAACCTACTGCCGGAACTTTGTCTGAAGGTTCTTACTCTTGGTAATGATAACCAGAGAGGGCGAAATCATTGTCCCTTCAAATCACCACCTCAATCCACAATTAATACACCCATAAATCTCTAAATTCACATTCAACTTGCTTAAATCATCTGCATGAAATAACTTAGATAGGGCAAAGTCGTTACCCCTAATCTCCTGTTGGTGGTAGTTCTTCGGCGATGACAGAAGGCTGGTGTTGAACCCAACAATGATGTAATCAGCATACACATTCGTGTGTGTTGTGCGCTGAGAACAGAAGGCACAACTAGCAGCAGTAGTCGACGGCTTGACAGCCAAGAGGAGTTCGATGGGGTTAGCTGCTCGCAAGGACCACCGGTCCAGATGGCGACGTCAGGCAGAGATGCTCGGAGAAAGCTCAATCCTAGGGCACGCGTGGCTGCAGTGGAGTCGGAAATGCGTCTGCGCAGAGAGGCAGCAGAGGAAGAAGTCGGCATCGGTAAAAGGCCCAGTGTGGAGAAGGCCGGCGCTAGGGTTCCTATGGGATGCAGCGACGCCACCTCGGCTTGGCAGTGAAAGCTAGGGCACAGCAGTGATCGGGGCGATGAGCAGAGGGAAAGCTGATCGGGCTCGGCTTCTGTTTGGTCGACGGTTTGTATCCGCTAGAGAAGAAGCGCTGCAAGTGGGGAAGGCGATCAGGCTCGGGAAGAGAAATAGGTGGTCGGCGCCGAGAGAAAGAGGAAAGGGTGGGATCGGCGTCGGGAGAAAAGGGGAAGAAATAAGGGGAGAAATGAAACTGTCGGGGAGTAGTTCGGCGGGGAAGAAGAATAAAAAGAAAAGAAAAATAGGAAAAGAAATTAAACTTTTCCTCGTTCAGTGAGATAGCCTAAACAGGTTTTTCCGGACAACGTTTTTAACCCCGTAACCTGAGTCATACGAGCTCCGAAAAATTTCAGAAAAATTTGTAAAAATTCCAGAAAATTCTCTTATCCTTATTCGTCATTTTTCCGGTATTTTACAGTTTCCTACCTAGTATATATACCAAATGACAGAGTTAGTAAAACAAAAGAAGAAAAAAAATGTGAATCAAGCAATAATCCACCAAACCTGTAGATGGTTCATCAATGTCTTTATAGAAGCAGTTCGATCTGCCCCTATTTCATATGACCTAATGGAGAAATTTTGCCTGACAACCATTCCATCCTGCATAATTTTCCCAAGCCCAAATGCATCAGCAAGCATGTCAGGCTTCCTTGGCTTCCAATCAATTAGAGTAAAGCTTTTCTGCAGCCAGGAAGATAGTAGTTATGGCAGCAAAAAGAAAGCTCCAGTCTGGCAATTGGTTATAGAATGTCCTTGGGGCTGAGGGAACTTCCTCAACTGTTTGGGATTCAGATTTCAGGCCGACCTTTGTCCCTTTGACTTTCGGAAGTGCTTGGGCATGTGCCTTAACCTGCATGGCTACAATGCCTTGGATGTTGTCAGCTCCATCATTGATGGCCCTAGATTTTGCTGACAAAGAGGCCGAATAAGAGGCAGGAAAGAAGGACGAAGCCGCCACAGAGGCAACCATGGTGGAAAACTTAAACTTAGAGTACCCCAGCAAAACCAGAATTAAAGAACAAACCTGAGAAACCAAAAACACAGATCTAATGAATGAATTCCTTGGAGTTTTAAAACTTATTATAATTAAACAAAACACAATAAAAAAAGGGATATCAATCAACTTAATCTAAATTAGATAAATGTAAAACGCAAGTAGCATCAGCTAGATAAATAATCAACTACCGACTTCTAAATTAAATCTTGATCTTGGAATCCACTAAATAGCAACAAACTCAACTATACAACATTCAGAAGAGATACATCGTGGTGATTCGTAGATCTCAATAACTCAAACACAGAAAAAAAAAGAAGACCCTGAGCGAATACAGACGAGGAACGAAGAAGAATGATAATAGAATTTGTTGTATTATTGTTGTGGCCAAATAGGCCTATATATAGAACCTCATAATTATAGCAACAAGTATAGGAATTATATTGTAAAACATTATTTATTGGAATTGAGAATTTGATTCCTAACTACTATTTTGGAATCATATTGTTGTCATCATAACCTGCAAACAAAAGGAGGTGACACGTTGAGTTTGCCAGCCAATAGCCTAAATCATTGAGATATAAGTAATTTGATTGTGCATAAAGATTTATAATACAAAGAATTGTTGATTTGTCATGCATTCTCGATGATTGCTGTGCATCAAGTCGAAGAGAATAGATTGAAGTCAAATGATCCTAAACATTACGTTATCAATAGCTTTGCATTCGACTTCAATACTAGATTGAGACACAGTAGTAAAGTGATGCTATTAAATTTTGTACAAGAAATATAGCAAATCTACTAGTGGATCAGAATAGTGCCTTGAAGGCAGTGAAAAATTCTTTTTAATACCTTCACATTGTTTCTCATTGGGTGCAGGCATGAATTAACAAGCATGGTTGATGACAAAGACAATATCAGGACATGTACCATATTATAAGGCTCCAAAACTAGTTTGATCAGTCATAGTAAAAGGCTACTTATTATAATTGATCCAGAGATAGGGTATGTATCATCCATTTTGGCTCATTGAAGAAGCCAAAAAAATATATTTACTTTGAGAGAATACATATTTCTAAATGTGAAAGAAGTTCATCACCAAGAAAGAAGTGAGCATTTCCTAGGTCTCAACTAGTAATTCTTATTTAAGATAGGAGTAGAGTGTTGATGCTTTCTTTATCATTATAGATTATTAAAAAGAAGATTATATATCATAGAGCTAGTGTTGCACTGATAGAAGAGAGAAGAGTCAAACTTAGAACCAAAACCCCTTTGAGTTTATACCCATGAGTTTGTAGCAAACTAGTTGGATGGTGAAACTATGCTCAAGGCTTGTTGAAAGTCATATATGGATTAATTAAGCTAACATACATGTGTGAGAAATTGCAGATGAGTAAACCTAATTGTTCACCAAGGTGTTCTATAAAAATAACTTCTTCGAGATGACCATGAAAAAAGGCAACGAAATATCTAGAAGTCATTGTGGCCACTTAGAGTTAATATCTATAAATAATTAACAGTAATTTAACAATTGTAATTTTAATGATTAGACTATAAGTGTCATTAAAGTCAATAGTTGACTATTGATGTAATCCCTATACCACAACCCGAGCTTTGTGATGTTCAAAGAAATTATCAACTCAATACTCCAAAATCCATTTTGAGCCCATAACATTCATAGAACAATTCAAGAAGTAAATTTTATATTTCATTGTCAAGGGCAGTATCAAATGTTAGATTATTTATTAATAATCTATTATGCCGGTGTAACTTATAGATTTGACTTTAATATAAAAGGGCCTAATGTGATGGTTGTTTGGCCAAAAGGTAACTAAAGTCAAGGGGTTCTATTCTAAATAAAATCCCTCTTCTCTCTTTTTTGGAAAAGTAGCGGTCATTAAGTGTTACCATATAAAAGATGTAAATTGCTTCCCCCCCCCGACAGGCGCATCCCCCTTCCCCTCTCTCTCTCTCCCCTGCAAATGACCATTCTGCCCTCTAAATCTTTTTATTTTTTTTTATTTTTTAATTTTTTTAAAAAATTTTTAAATTCATACTTATATATTCATAATTATATATTTTTAATTTTTAATTTTTAATTAATTTAATTTTTTATTTATAATTAATTTTATTTTTATTTTTATTTTTTTTATTCATACTTATATATTTTTAAATTTTTATTTAGTTTAATTTTATTTAGTTTTATTTTTAAAATTAATTTTATTTTTAAAATTTTTCATTCATACTTACATATTTTAAAATTTTTATTTAGTTTAAATTTTTAATCAATTTTATTTATTATTTTTCATTAATACTTATATATATTTTTAATTTTATTTAATTTTATTTAGTTTTATTTTTTAATTAATTTTGTTTATTATTTTTTCATTAATACTTATATTTTTTTAATTTTATTTAGATTTTATTTAGTTTAATTTTTAATTAATTTTATTTATTATTTATTTATTTTTTTTAATATTTATTTAGTTTTATTTCTTTAATCAATTTTGTTTATTATTTTTTTATCAAAATTTTTAATTTTTTTTTTATATAATTTTTAAATTACTCCCTTCCTTTAAATTACATTCCTAATTTGACACTTAAATTACCCGTATCCAACTATTAATACATGTCATAATCTTCTCTCCCTTTAAATCATCCCTCCCTCCAACCATTGACATATAACACATGTCAGAATCTCTCACCCTCTTTAAATTACCCATCTTCCAACCATTGACACCTGTCAAAATACTCCCTCCATTTAAATTCGTCATTCTCCAACCATTGACACCTGTCAAAACACCCCCCTCCCTTTAAATTACCCCTCTTCAATGCTTGACATATGTCAGAACTGTTGGTTGCTACTTGGAAAACCTGATGGTTCCACTGTACAAAAATTTTGTACAAAGGTCTGAACATTTTCCTAGCTACCATGTGCTCTTTTAAATTAAACTTGGATCGCCTGCGAAACTTAACACGTTTGATCCAAAGTTTAATCTATTTGTTCTTTTAGGTTTAGACTCGGATCTCCTGCGGAACTTAACACGTTCGATCCAAATCACCTAGGTTATTAATTTCATTAAATATTAATTTCCAAAATTGGCTTCCAGTACTGACGTGGCGAGGCACATGGCCTTCTTGGATATGAGAACAACCACCACCGACTAGACAAAGCCTTTTAAGGAAAGTTGATATTTAATTTCCTTAAATAACTTTAGGTCAACCGAAAAGAACAATCAAATCACAAGGAAAAGAAAAAAAAAACAAAAGAACATAACATCGAAAACAAATTCGAAATACTAGAATCGCATGCCTCTTGTATTTGGTATTATTTCCAAAAATAACTAGTATGATGCGGAAAGGAAAAATACTAGTTATACCTTTTAGAAAAACCTCTTGATCTTCTACCGTATTCCTCTTCTAACCTCGGATATTGTGTGGGCAATGATCTTTCGAGACGAGAACCACCTAGCACCTTCTTCTTCTTCCTTCAAGTTTCGGCTAAGCAAAAACTTCCAAAGGATGAAGAACTTTTTCCACCAACCAAGCTCCAAGGGATGCAAGCTTTCTCTCCTTCTTCTCCAAGCTAGAATCTGGCCACCAATTAAAACTCCAAGAGCATGAAGAGGTTCGGCCACAAGATGGAGAAGAAAGAAAGAGAAGGGGCCGGCCACACCCAAGGAGAAAAAGAGAGGAGAAAATAATAGAGTCGTTAGCCATGAAGGCACCTCTACCCCCTCTTTTATAATCCTTGGTCTTGGCAAATAAGGAAATTTAAATAAAAACTTCTTTAATTCTTTTGCCATGAAAAGGAAAATTTTTAATTAATTAAAATCAAATTTTTTTTCTCAATTTCAATGGTCGGCCACATTAATATCTCCAAGCAAATAAAATTTTAAACACAAATTAAAACTTCCTTATTTGCTTCCGGAAATTTATAAAATTTCTCCAATAAATTTTATCCCTTCATGATTGGTTAATAAGAAGGAAATTTTATAAATTAAAAACTTTCTTTTAAACATGTGGATAATTTCTAAAAATGAAAGTTATCTCTAAAAATTAAAATCTCCTTTCAATCTACAAATAAGGAAAGATATTAAATCTTTTCTTAATCTTTTGTAGAAACTAATAAAAGAGAATTTTTAATTTTTAAACTTTATTTTAAATCATGAACATGATTAAAAGGAAAGTTTTTACCAAAATTAAAATCAACCTTTTAATCTACAAATAAGGAAAGAGATGTAGCTCTTCTCTTAATCTTTTGTAGAATCTTATAAAAGGAAAGATTTAAATTTTTAAACTCTCTTTTAAATCATGTTATCCACATAAGAAAATTTTAAAAATTAAAATCCTTTTTATTTTAATAGGGCCGGCCACCTAAGCTTGAGTTCAAGCTAGGGCCGGCCACATGAATTCACCCATGAACCTAGCCATGGCTGGCCCTAGCTTGGTCTCCAAGCTAGCTTGGCCGGCCCCTATAGGATGGGTAAGAAGGTGGGTATGTGGTGGGTATAAATCTCTATATACAAGAGGCTACGATAGGGACCGAGAGGAGAAATTGGTTTTGGTCTCCCGATGAAATTAAGCATCCCGTGTTCGCCCCGAACACACAACTTAACTTCATCAATAATAATTCATTCCACTAAAGAATTATTATTGAACTACCGCACCAATCCCAAATTACATTTTTGGGCTCCTTCTTATCATGAGTGTGTTAGTCTCCCTGTGTTTAAGATGTCGAATGTCCACTAATTAAGTGAGTTACTGACAACTCATTTAATTAATATCTTAGTCCAAGAGTAGTACCACTCAACCTCATCGTCATGTCGGACTAAGTCCACCTGCAGGGTTTAACATGACAATCCTTATGAGCTCCTCTTGGGGACATTCTCAACCTAGATCACTAGGACACAGTTTCCTTCTATAATCAACAACACACACTATAAGTGATATCATTTCCCAACTTATCGGGCTTATTGATTTATCGAACTAAATCTCACCCATTGATAAATTAAAGAAATAAATATCAAATATATGCGCTTGTTATTATATTAGGATTAAGAGCACACACTTCCATAATAACTGAGGTTTTTGTTCCTTCATAAAGTCAGTATAAAAGGAACGACCTCAAATGATCCTACTCAATACACTCTAAGTGTACTAGTGTAATTATATAGTTAAGATAAACTAACACCTAATTACACTACGACCTTCCAATGGTTTGTTCCTTTCCATCTTAGTCGTGAGCTACTGTTTATAATTTATAAGGAACCGATAACATGATTTTCTGTGTGTGACACCACACACCATGTTATCTACAATATAAATTAATTGAGCAACTACATTTATCGTAAATGTAGACATTTGGCCAATGTGATTCTTATTTCTAGATAAATGTTTATACCAAAAGCTAGGCTTTTAGTATACATCCTAACAATCTCCCACTTATACTAAAAGACTAAGCTGCCATAACTGCTACCATACATCTGATTCCCAAACCTTCAACATGCCCATCAAAAGCTCTTGCCTTAAGGGCTTTAGTGAAAGAATCTTCTAGGTTATCACTTGATGCAATCTAGGCAGCGACAACTTCTTCTCGTTTATATGATTTCTCGTATTGGGTGGTACTTGCGCTCTATTGCGTTTACTTACCTTATAGACTTATGGTTTCTTCGAGTTTGCTACTGCACCACTATTATTACAATGAATTGTAATAATCTTTGGACAAACCAGAAATCATATCTAAGTCCATCTTGAGGTTATTGAGTCATTTAGCTTTTATGGCTACCTCAGAGGCTTGCTATATACTCAGCTTCTATGGTGTAGTCCAGAAAAACACCTATGCTTATCACTCTTCCATAGTTATGACTTTTCCTCCTAAAGTAAACACAAAACCCCGAGGTTGACTTATTATTGTCCCTATCTGATTGGAAGTCAAAATTCGTGCAACCCACAGGGATCAAATTAACTGCCTTGTAAGCTAGCATATAATCTCTAGTGCCTCTAAGGTACTTTAATATATGTTTTACTGCAATTCAATGTCCTTGTCTAGGGTTACTTTGATATCTGTTAACTATGCCCTTGGCAAAATAGATTTCTGATCTCGTGTATAGCATACATTAGGCTGTCTAACTTTCGAAGCATAAAGAACTGCCTACATGTCCTCAATCTCCTTTGATGTCATCAGAGACATCTCTTTAGATAAAGACACTCCATGCTTAAAGATAAAAAACCTTTCTTGGAGTTTTACATGCTAAAACGAGCTTGTTATATAAAGCTTGAGATAAGCACAACATTCTTTTCTTGTGAACCTTGTTCCCAAGAATATGTGCTTATTTTCCTAAGTCCTTTATAACGAATTACTTGGACAATCATACCCTTACTTCCGATAACACCTTGATATTGTTTCCAACTATCAAAAATGTAATCTACGTATAGTACAAGAAGTACCACCACGTTTCCATCACACCTTTTGTATACACAAGACTTATCCGGTTACTAAATAAATCCATAGGTCTGGATAACTTTGATAAACTGGATGTTCCAAAACCTTTGAAGCTTTGTCTCAGTCCATAGACTGATTGAGCTTGCACACAAGATGCTCTTAGCCCTTTGTAATGAACCCTTCGTGTTGCTTTATATAGATGCTTTCTTCAAGACTTCCATTAAGAAATGCTGTCTTGACATCCACTTGCCAAATATATAAAAGAATCCAGATAGATTTAAGCATGACTACCAATGAAAAATTTTCATTTTTCATCAAGCCTTGCTTTGAAAGTTTCTACCTTCCTGTCTATCCCTCTTTTCCTATTATAGACCTTTTTATACCCAAAGGCTTTTTACACCATTTGGTGGTTCTACAAGCTTCCAGATTTTATTAGAATACATATATTCTAATTCTGTTATTCATTACTCTTTGCCAAGATGTTGCATCTTTATCTTGGAGTGCTTCTTCATATGTCCAGAGATCAGGTTCATGTCTTCCAGGGATCGAGTCCAAAAACTCTCCCAAAACATGAATCTTTTTAGGTTGCCTAACAACACTCCCACTACGACGAGACACTTTCTGCAATTGTGTATCATTTGTGATACGTGTTACAGTTTCTTTTGATATTTCATCTTGTACAGTTGGTACTAGGTTAGATATGTCCTTTATTATTTCCTTAAGAACAAATTTACTTATGGGCACATGGTTTATTACATAGTCCTTTTCTAAAAATCGGTCATTGATGCTAACAATGACCTTCTGATTTTTAAGACTATAAACCTACTTTCATTTCTCTAGGATAACCCACAAACAAGTGAATTCCTGTCCAACTTATCATTGTCTCTCTTCTGCATATGTGCTGGACTACTCGAATCCGAATATGCTTCGAAATAGGCTTACGCCTATTCAGCAATTCTATATGAGTAGAGAGTTCTGTCTTTGGAAGGTACTATATTCACTTCCGTTTCCAGAGTATATCCTTAAAATGATTTTGGTAATATTCTAAATAACTCATCAATGTACTTATTTCCATAAGAGTCTTATACCTTCCTTTATCTAAACCATTCTGTTGGGGTGTACCAGGTGCAGTTAGTTGGGGTTGAATCCCTACTTCTGATAAGTGACTCCTAAATTCTCCTAAGAAGTACTTGCCACTACAATCTCACCATAGTGTCTTGATACTTTTACTTTGACATTTCTCCGCATCAGCCTTGTACTCTTTGAACTAATCAAAGTACTTAGTCTTGCGACACATTAAGTAAATGTATTTATATCTTGAATAGTTATCTATAAAATAGATGAAATATTCGATACTACCTCTTGCCTGGATAGTCATAGGATCACACAAATCAGAATGAAACAATTCCAACATATCTTTGGCTCCATACCCCTTAGACTTAAAAGCTTCTTGGTTATTTTTCCTTCCAAGTAAGACTCGCAGGTTGGAAAGATTTCCACTACCAATGAACCCAAAAGTTCATCAGCTACCAATGAATCCTACTCAAGTTAATATAACCTAGCCTTAGATGCCAAAGATATAATTGGTTCATTTCCGAAGGTTGCTTTCTCTTAAAGTTAGAAGATGTGTTATAATTTCCATTTATTGCATCGTGGGAGTTATTGGATTATAAATTGTCAACCAACATACCAGAATAGATAACTTCTCTATTTTTCTTGATAATAGCTTTGTTATCAAAATAGACACAATATCTATTCTATAATAGTTTAGAAACTGAAATCGGGTTCTTTATAAACTTAGTACGTAAAGACAATTTCTAATAATCCATATTTTATTCCTATTAGAGAATAAACCTCTCCCACTGCAACAGCTGCTACTTTTGCAGTAATACCCATGTGGACGGTGTTTTTATTTTCATTTAGTTGTCGGGTTTCCTGGAACCCTGCAATGAATTGCAGACATGATTAATGGCATCTGTATCTACACTCCAGGTTCTGGTAGATAACACCACTAGACATGTTTCAACTAATGAATTAAATACACCTAAATTGTTCTTAGTTCTAAGAAGACAGTCTATCTTAATGTCCAAGTCCTATTTCCAATCATTACAATTGGGACTACTAAGTCTTTTCTATAGTATAACAACTAGGGGATTGACAAACATTTTAAATCCTAAGAATCACAAAAATATTTGGTCAAGATCAATTCTTTTAAAATCCCTATGAATTTTGTATGCCACGATAGTGTGGACGTATACAAAATCAAAAAAAAGATTTTATCCATTAATTTTATTATCTCATCAACTTTACTTTTTGACGAATAAAATTAATAGTTGATCTGTCTTTGATCAAATATTTGGTCAAAACTTTTTGAATTTAAAATAACATTGATTCCTCAAACAATATTATTTAAATTCACCAACAACTCAAACACCGTGAATTTTGCATGCCACGATAGTGTGGACGTATACAAAATTAAACATTTGTAAGAGGAGGGGTTTACCCATTAATTACCTTGTCAATAAATCTTTATGAAAAATAAAATTATCTCAAACACCGTGAATTTTGTATGCCACGATAGTGTGGACGTATACAAAATCAAACATTCGTAAGAGGGGTTTTTAATTTTATTATCTTGTCAACCTATTTATTTGACAAATTAATAGTTGGTTTTCTTCGGTCACACAAATAATAGCAGTGACTCCGATGGGGAGGATACTATTAGACGTGCATAAGTGTATACCATTACTCGACACTAAGTCCATTAATAAGATTATGCCCCTTCCGATGGGGAAGATCACACGCTCTTAATTAATTTCCTATAGTCATCCAAAATGAAAGTTTAATCTAGTGATCTGTAAACAAGCTCATCCGATATGGAGGAAGGCACTCAGAGCCAACGCGCAAACTTGTTACATCACTTATAAACCAGTAATGGAGACCGTGGAATTTATTTAAAATAAATCCCTCTCCCACTTAGTTATTTAAAGTGAGGAATTTTGACTATGCTAGTCTACCTAACATGCATACTAACAAGCACACACAACACAACATAAAGAGCAATAAATAGAAAAACTAATTTTCAACTATTATGGCTTTTATCTATTGCTGTCCTCCGTGTGTCGCCAACCATAGCTGCTGCCATCTTTGGCCACCGCCACCGGGTCTAGTTGTCGCATCCATCTTGCTCCTTGTTCCACTGCGCCTCTAGTCCTCAAAAAGGTTCCACGCCTTGCAAGATTCGATCCGCGACATAAATAGAATTTTACATTTTTCGATCCTATATTCCTCGAAGGAATGTACATGTAAACTAGATCGAACATAAAATAAAATTTACATCAATCGATCCTATATTCCATAAAAGGAATGTACATGTAACTAGATCAAAATAAAATTCTAATAAAACTAAATACAGCTCCTGCTGTATTTTATAATACAATCATGCACACACAATAAATACCCTTGACATGTCCAAGGGTCCAATCACACACATAATAACTATAAGCCATAATAGTGGGATCCTACATCCACAAAGTTAGCACATCCTACTATTATCTTGCCTAAATTATGTATGACATGTGCATAATTAAACTAATATCAAATACACAGAGGTAAAACCCTAGCTCTGATACCAATTGTTGGTTGCTACTCGGAAAACCTAATGGTTCCACTGTACAAAAATTTTGTACAAAGGTCTGAACCTTTTCCTAGCTACCATGTGTTCTTTTAAATTAAACTTGGATCTCCTGCGGAACTTAACACGTTTGATCCAAAGTTTAATCTATTTGTTCTTTTAGGTTTATACTCGGATCTCCTGCGGAACTTAACACGTTCGATCCAAATCACCTAGGTTATTAATTTCATTAAATATTAATTTCCAAAATTGGCTTCTAGTACTGACGTGGCAAGGCACATGGTCTTCTTGAATATGGGAACAACCACCACCGACTAGACAAAGCCTTTTAAGGAAAGTTGATATTTAATTTCCTTAAATAACTTTAGGTCAACCGAAAAGAACAATCAAATCACAAGGAAAAGAAAAAAAATAAAAGAACACAACATCGAAAACAAATTCAAAATACTAGAATCGCATGCCTATTGTATTTGGTATTATTTCCAAAAATAACTAGTATGATGCGGAAAGGAAAAATACTAGTTATACCTTTTAAAAAAACCTCTTGATCTTCTACCGTATTCCTCTTCTAACCTCGGACATTGTGTGGGAAATGATCTTCCGAGACGAGAACCACCTAGCACCTTCTTCTTCTTCCTTCAAGTTTCGGCCAAGCAAAAACTTCCAAAGGATGAAGAACTTTTTCCACCAACCAAGCTCCAAGGGATGCAAGCTTTCTCTCCTTCTTCTCCAAGCTAGAATCTGGCCACCAATTAAAACTCCAAGAGCATGAAGAGGTTCGGCCACAAGATGGAGAAGAAAGAAAGAGAAGGGGCCGGCCACACCCAAGGAGAAAAAGAGAGGAGAAAATAATAGAGTCGTTAGCCATGAAGGCACCTCTACCCCCTCTTTTATAATCATTGGTCTTGGCAAATAAGGAAATTTAAATAAAAACTTCCTTAATTCTTTTGCCATGAAAAGGAAAATTTTTAATTAATTAAAATCAATTTTTTTTTCTCAATTTCAATGGCCGGCCACATTAATATCTCCAAGCAAATAAAATTTTAAACACAAATTAAAACTTCCTTATTTGCTTCCGGAAATTTATAAAAATTTCTCCAATAATTTTTATCCCTTCATGATTGGTTAATAAGAA